>NW_024582866.1:290623-304997 GCF_018398535.1 Haplochromis burtoni | reverse complement strand
ATAAGAGGAGCCTGCAGTCCACACACACACACACATACACACACACACACACACACACACACACACACACAAAAGAAAACTCCGCACTTAAACAGCCTAAAACAAAAAAAACAAAAACCCCATAGGCACTCCCCATCCACCCCCCACCCCCGCATAAAGCCCTTCTGAGATGAAGTACTGGCGTCCCTCTCGGCCTTCGACACCTCCCTCCACAGAGTGTCCAATTCAATCAGAAAAAAAGCACTAGGCTTCACTCTGTGCTCAAACAAACTGTTGAATAGGAAAAAAATCAATATACAGTCTCAGAACATTAAAGAATCTTTTACAGAAGAAGCTTAACTCATGCAGCTCTATTACAAACTATTCAGCTCAGAGTTTATAAACACGGACACCAGTAGAAAAGACCTTCAGGTGTCCGTTATATTTCACAAGAAGTTCAGCTGGATACCGAAGTTCCATTTTTTTTCTCCCACAGTATCTTCAACACCTCGCTGAACTCACGTCGTTGCTGCCTCACCTCCGGTGTATAATCCGGAGAGATGAGCACCTTATGGCCCTGGTATTCCAGCGCTCGGTCTCTTCGCAGCTGTAGAATGAGTTCTTTTTCCCGATAAAAGTGGATTCGTGCAATAATTGGTCTTGGTGCTGCGCCTGCCGCCGGTGGAGGTCTCAGCAAGCGGCGTGCTCGGTCGACAATAACCGGGGATTTAAGATGATCCTCCCCCGACGAGTCTAGGGATCAAATCTTGAATAAATTCAGCCGGTCTGGGTCCCTCTGCTTTCTCAGGGATGCCAATGATCATAATGTTGTTTCGGCGCGATCGACCCTACAAGTCATCCACTTTTAATGTCAGTGCTTTATTCCTGCTCTCCAAGTTGGAGACCACTTTCTCCAAGCGGGACCGGCGATTTTCCTGATCTAGAGCCTGCTCTTCCATGGATTTCACTTTCTCCAGCAGGTCTCTTTGGTATTCCTGTACTGCATGAAGAGTATGCTCCAAATTGTCAAACCTTTCGTTTATGTGACGGAGAATTTTGTCGGAGATCTTCTCCCATAATAGCCAATGCGAACAGTAGGGTTCAGCGTTGGCCGAAGTCATAATTAGTGATGAAGAGTTAATCTGTTTACCAGCTTTTCTGGGCATCTTTTGTTGTATACGGTATAAGCTTCAATTGTTGGCTTGTTTTGCGAAGAGAAAAATGAATTAGGAGACCGTAAAAATACGTTTGGCACGGAGGAGCGTCAGGGAACGCGTCTATTCCATGTGCTGCTCCGGAAGTCGGCCAGACTTACTGTACTTATAAACTACGGACATCACACGAATATAGTGACGTGAGACTAAACACATGATCACATTTTGTGTAAATCAGAGTTTCTTTTAAATCAGCTGTACAGGAGTGTCTGCTGTGTTGAACAGGAAACAGGAAGTGTTGAGCTGAAATATGATCAGGATGATTCTGGGCTCAAGTGCGTCGCAGGTTCACGCTCTGACAGCTCTAACAGACTAGCATCCAGAGCAGATGATCTGAAGCGTGTGCTGTGGGTGCAGATGACCCCTGACCCCAGCGACAGGGGTGATTACATAACAGTTTCATGTTGTGAGACGATAAACGGGCTTCTTCATAAACATCATGTTCAGGTTTTCAGTTTCTTTTCTCCTGAAAAGAAACTGAAAACCTGAACATGATGTTTCAGGTTTTCAGTTTCTTTTCTCCTGAAAAGAAACTGAAAACCTGAACATGATGTTTCAGGTTTTCAGTTTCTTTTCTCCTGAATAGTAACGGAAACATTTCTGTTTAACTGACGCCCCTTCAGCAGGAGCCAACATGTCTCAAACGTCCGCAGAGTACCTGGGAATGAGTCACTACCTGATATATCCTCCTAAATATGGGCGGAGCATGAACACACCTGGGAATCTTCCGCGTTGGGTTGATGAGTCGACTGAAGTCGTACTGAGCAGAGTGTGGCAGGGCTCACTGGGAGATCGGCTGTTTTGTTTTGTATTACAGATCTTTTATTATTTTAGATCATCCTGCACCGTGGACATGGAGGCTCAGAGAAAGAACAATGGATCGAATGCGATTTTTATTCACAAACATCATTTATGTTTGCATGATTTGAAAATGCACAATCAGCATTTGAGGAACATCTATCTTCTAAAAACCAACGTGCCTGAATACCCTCAACCCGAGTTTCACGTGTCCAATCTGAAACACGACACACAGCAAGGAGGGTTACTGAGGATCTGGAAGGACGAAGGCTTCAAGGATCCTCACGGAGGCCTGAAGGATGCAGACGGCCTGTCCCTGGTGTGGTGGAGTCTGGCTGTGGGTCCCCAGGAGATCCAGTCAGCTGAGACCAGGCTCCTGGACAGGTTCTACCCAAACCGGATAGAGAAGCAGGCTGAACAGAAGCCGAGCTACCTGGACGAGATCTACCCAGACCTGAACAAGCAGAAGAGCTTCCTTTGGAAGTTTGCCACCTCTCCGGCTTTCGCAGAGAAGTCCAGGTTTGGATCGTACCGCTTCACCTTCCCCCTGCACGAAGTGGTGACCGCCTACAGCCAGCAGGTACTGGTGGTGGGGGTGGGGGGGTTAAATCAATGTGTAGCTCACTGATTGATTCTGCATGTTAGGAAAACATAATTTCATTAGTACTTTTATTTTTAAAACACTGAGTTTATCCATCAGCTCAGACTGAAAGAGACACGATGGCCTGGATTAAGACCTTAAACTCCTCAAGGCTTTAAGGTCTAACAGCCACTTAAAAACCTTGAAAGTCATGTGACCAGGAGTAATCTGCCAACCAGCTCCAGTGTGTTTGTGCAGTTCAATTCATGTTTATTGATATAGTGCCGAGTCACAACAACAGTCACCTCATTGTAAGGTGTAGTTAACGTGTAGCTAGTGTGTAGTTAGGGTGTGGTTAGTGTGTAGTTAGGGTGTGATTAGTGTGTAGTTAGGGTGTGATTAGTTTGTAGTTAGTGTGTAGTTAACGTGTGGTTAGTGTGTAGTTAGGGTGTAGTTAGGGTGTTAACTTGTTTCCATTCTGTGCAATTCGAGTATGAACTACTTTTGGACAACTTTTTTTTCTTCCCCCTTCTAATCTGTAGTGATGTTCGAGCCACTTTGCGGAGGCTTTCTTATAAAGCAGCAAACTATTTCTCCAGGCTAAATGATGATCCTCTAATTTGTGACACGCCATTTCCTCTCCAGTTACGAGTCATCTGCTTTAGGCTACGGTTTGAGAATTATACCACGGAGTCAGGTACTTCTGATTAGAGACCTTAGTTTTCACAGGAGCTACAGTATCCAGAGTCGTACGTAGTGAGGAGGTGAAATTATTAACAAGATAATCGACCTCTGTTGGGGTAGCGTTCAGATAGCTGCTCTGCTCTGTGTTGGTACAGGGCATTGGAGATGATAACAGTGGGTGGATTATATTGTTGTGTGATTGTTAAACGGTGTACAGTGTGTCAGGTTAGTGACCTTTGTGTGTGTCTCTCACACTAAAATTCCTGTTGTTGTCTCCAGTTTTGCTCCGGAGCTCCGCCCATGATAAAGGTGTTCAAGACCGCCCTCTACAATCAGGAAGTGCAGTACTCTGTGCTGGTCCACAGCCCGGCCAGAGAGAAGCTCTTCTCAGAGTATCCTTCGCTTGCTTATGATGACCCGAACGCCGTCTTCACTTACAGAGACGGACACTTCATCTGGAGGTCACAGGCCATGTGCGAGACACACAGGCAAGTGTTAAAAGTCTCCACTGAAATAAATGTGATCGATCACTTTGATGGGATCTACCACTGATGATGATGATGATCTGCTGTAATATTATAAAAACCAGAAACAAAGCCAAAGATGATGGACACAACGAGTCCATGCAGTGTCTGATATTCACGTTGTCATTGGTCAGTTTGCTTCATCTCGACCTGAGCATCAGATTTGATGCTGGCACTGAGAGCTCTGTCAGGGAAGCAGTCTGAAGTCCTCTGTGAGCTGATTGGTTGAAATGCTTTTCGTGTCTCTGACTTTCTTCTCAGTTGGAAATTGACCCAAAAACCTGACAAAAACCAGATGGAAGCTGATGGTCTATGTTCTTTTCAACGTCAGTTTTATGTTTGGGATAATGTCGCCATCGCCCTGCACATGGATCATGGACAGGTACCTGCCCCTCCTACTCCTCCGTCTATAGAGACGCCTGAAGCATTTTACAAGAAGCTGTTGCCTATAAATTTGGTAAAAATTGAAACAAAGTGTTGAAGTTTCTCACCTTGTTTCTCTGCTCGGTTTCTTTCTCAGGTGCTGAAGTTTGACTGTGATCAACTGAGAGCAAACCTCACGTACTGTGAGAAACCTGAAGAGGATGTTCTAACAAAGCTTTCGTTAGGTGAGAAACCTGAAGAGGATGTTCCACCTGGAATCCAGTATGACAGTTTTGAAAATGCTAAATCACTGGTTGGACATTTGTGGCCTGACGCAGGCTTCCCCCTGGGGAAGGAGCCTTCACTCAGCCTTGTTTTCTAAGGTAATGAATCAGTAATTAAAGGAATAGTTTCTGTTGTCATTACAAATACACAAACGCTGACACATGGAGGTTTACATAACTACTAAAGGTGAAGGTAACAATCCTCACCTGGGATCTATTTGCTTGTAATTATGCGTGTGTGAAAAGTCAGTGAGTTTCTGGCCTGCAGATAGGTCACTGCATGTTTCACACTGATGACACCACCGTGGTTGGTCTCTGATGGAGCTGAGACAGAGAACAGGGTGGAGGTAGAGAACTTGTCCCGCTGGTGCTCAGAAAATAACCTGAAAAGCTGAACGTCCTTCAAACCAAAGAGCTCATCATGGACTTCAGGAGGCACAGACAGCGCCCCCTTCCCCGGCATTATAAATGGAGAACAGGTGGAATCTGTCTCCACCTTCAGGTTTCTACGCACCCACATCTCCACCAACCTCACCTGGACCCACACCACCATCACCCTGGTAAAGAAGGCCCAGCAGCAGCTGCCCCTCCTCCGTGTCCTGAGGAAGAAGAACCTGGACCAGGAGCTGCTGCTGACCTTCTCCCCTCCTCAGTGGAGAGCGTGCTCCTCCTGCCTGCTGTTGGTATTCAGGGGCCTCAACTGAGAACAGCAAGGCTGCACAGAGGGTCATTAACACCACCCAAAACATCACTGCCAACCCTGGAGGCCATCGCCAGCTCCTCCTGTGTCAGGTGAACCATCACAGGTGACCCCGCCCACCACCTGTTTGACCTGCTGCCCTCTGGTCAATCAGGTCATCCAAGACACATCCACCTATCCACCTCATCAGTCGGAGCCATGATCTGAGTAACCCTCATCGCTCACTCACACTCTGTTCAGACCAAGTCGTTTTTGGTGTGGAGAAACCATAATTTCATTGTACATGTAAAAGGATAATAAAGCTTTATTCTATTTTATTCTATTCTATGTTTCATTCAGTGGTGCACTGACCTTTTATTCTGAGCCATGGGGAAAACAGAAGAATTATCAACGGATCTGCAGGAGAAGATAGTTGAACTTTATAAAAACAGCAAAAGGATATAAAGATAAAAAGATATCCAGGGAACTGAGGATGCTAACCATCAATGTCCAAACTCTAGTTAAGAGGTGAAAAATGACAGATTCGTTCAACACCAGCTGATTCAACAACTTCAGCTGATTAAAGATGCACAATAAGGAAAAAATAGGCTGCATGGTCGAGTCTTAAGAAGAAAGTCGTTACTACGCCAATGCCACAAAACTGCCCGTTTACAATAAGCCAACAGCACAGAGAAACTTCTTCTAAAATGAAGCTTCTGCAGAGGTCCTCTCCGTCTCCTGACCTCAGCATCATTCAGCCACTCTGAGGAGATCTCAGAGCTGCAGCTCCAGACAGACCCAGAAATGGTCGGCTGGACGAAGTTTTACCAAGAGGAATGGGCAGCAGCTTTAGCATCTGAGACAATAAAGTTCCCTGAACACAAATACCATAACAAGCTGTCATTAATATGAGAGGAGGCGATACATCGTGTTAAGAACCACAAACACAAACGTTTGATAATGAAGCTTCACACAGACAGAAAAGTTGTATATAATTATTCATGTTCTCTGAGGAATAATAATGATTGCATTTATATAGCGCTTTTCGAGACCCTCAAAGTGCTTTACAATACCACTATTCATTCACTCTCACATTCACACACTGGTGGAGGCAGCTACAGTTGTAGCCACAGCTGCCCTGGGGCAGACTGACAGAAGCGAGGCTGCCATATCCGCCATCGGCCCCTCTGACCACCACCAGTAGGCGGCAGGTGAAGTGTCTTGCCCAAGGACACAACGACCAGGCAGAAAAATCACAAATTCTATCAGGGTTCATAAACTGATGAGTACATCTGTAGATGGACGGAGTCTCATCTCACACTCTCACCTCTAACATGTCCGTGTCTGCGCTCTCTCAGCTGGAGAACTACAGCAGGACCTGATGGAGGCTGAGGACTCTCTGGGCTCTGTGGATCTGCTAACGGATCCATGCTATCTGTATAAATGTGTGCGTGTGCTAAGGACGTGGGAGGTGGTACAGCAGCGCTCCCTGGTGGACAGGACAGTCTACCATGAATACATCAATCAATATAAAAGTTTTGAATTGGTTTGTGTAAAGATATCTTTAAAATTAAATGTTTAACAGCATAGTTTGGGTTTTAGTACTTCAGCTAAGTTGATGATGGAAAATTTGCTCAGAACACTTTTTCACCCTTTTCAAACTGAACATCCAGAAATGTGTAATAATAACTGTTAGGTGGTGCTTGTATCATCCATCTTTCCTCACACACACTGTCAGCCAGTAAGTACTCTGCTCACATAAGCAGCTCAGTCACATCAAGTCCAGTCCACAAAGACCTCACCCACATCCACACGAGGCCCACAGGGCGGGGTAACAGGCGAAGGTCCGGGGAAGTCTGTACAAGGAGAGGAGATATACGTTAGAGAGGAGCACTAGGAGATACGAGATCACTCGGTGAACCAGGGCTACACTGACACAGGTTAGCACAACGATCCAACAAAGAAGCAAACCCCACTGGGGCCTTGAGTGGTGCAGGAGTTACCATCCGTGATGAGAGGGAGTTGAGTAGAGCTGTACAGACAAGGACAGAGGTGGGGACTGGAGCCTGACTCCGCCCTGGCGAGAAACAGCAAAACAACAAGAAACAACATCCCAGAGATCCTGGAGAGCATGACAAAAATGTAGACCATATGAATGCATCTGAGTCGTTCAGCTCAAACCTTTAAGAACATCAGGATGGGCTTTTTTCATTTTGTTTTGAACATATTCATTAAAAGAGTGACTCAATAAAGAACCTGCTCCTTACTCTGTTACATTAAAGTGCACACGAAACACACATGTATGAAGGCTAATAAGTGAGTAGAGCTGGGCGATATGAGATTTTTTCATATCACGATATGTTTTTTTCATTTCAGGCGATAACGATATCTATCACGATATAGCCAAATAACTATATTTGTAAGATTTAAATGTGCCGTTGCTCACAAGTAAAATGTGAAATAATCAGCAGCTTGTTTTTATTTAAATATTTATTTCCCATAATAAGTTCAACAGGGTAGATGTACTTAAGGAACATGAGACTTTTTCAGATAAATAAAGGCAAATATTGCAAACTACACAAAAGGCAGCCGCTAAAGCGTTTAAGTTTCAAAATAGAACAAACGAAACAGACTAAACTGTCAATTCCACTTAGAAACAAAATATTAATTCTAAAAATAAATCTTAGTTTGTTTTACAGAAGAACAGACAAAACTGACTAACTTTTGTCAATATCAAATAAACTGAGAACTAAAAGGAAATTCTCAATCTCTCCTTGTTGTATAGCTGAGCTTTTCAAACAGTTTTAACAGTTACTTTAGTCTGACAAAAGCCGAATGACGAATTAGCGCTTCCAGTCAGAGACTGAGGCTACGTCCACACGTACACGGGTATTTTTGAAAACGGAGATTTTCCGTTTTCGTTTTAAAAAATAATCCCGTCCACACATAAAGGCAGAAATGAAGGAAAACGCTGCTATGAACATGCCAAAGCAGCAGGTGGCGCTAGATTCCTAACCGTGCAGAAATGTTGGCCAATCAGAAGTCTAGAAGCCTCGGTGGGAAAAAGTAAACAAAGCTGGGGCATAGAAGCAGAACCGAGTCGTATGTGTGGAGGGACAGTAACTGTGTGTATATGTAAGCATTTAAACACTGCAGAGAGTAGAATTAACAGTATTGTAGAAATTCATTTCACCGAAACAATAACGTGGCGCACAGTGTGACGTCAAAAAATGCGCACACCTTTGACGCTGCGTTTTCTCTGTTTTTCTCGTCCACACGTAAATGCAAAAACTGAGTTTTCAAAAATATCCACCCTGGCCGGCGTTTTTAAAAATCTTCGTTTTCAGTGACCAAAAACGCCGTTTACGTGTGGACGAAAGGTGCAAACGCATAGAAAAATCTGCGTTTTCAAAAATACCCGGGTACGTGTGGACGTAGCCTGAGCATGCACCAGTTTATTGTATTTCCAGACTTGCTTTCGGCACAATTTACAGTGCACGCTACTCTGTTTTTTGTCAGACTTGAAATAGCCGAAATACCTTCACACTACGGAACTTCTATGGCTCTTCCGTTCGACAATCTCTCCGGCGTTGGAACCATCATCTGTTTTCTCTTCGGTCACGCTCGGTTGATTTTTCTAGTCGGCACACTCATTTCCTCCATTACCCGGCGGTACGGTGGCTGGCTGCTTCCCAAACAAATACACATGTGCGGCTTGGCACTTGTGCTGTACGTAACAAGTCACGTGGCCTGCGCTGTATTGGTTCGGCTCTGCGCTACTTAATTTGGATTGGCTGTTCTTTTTTTTTTCTTTTTTTTTTTTTAAGAGGACAAGAGCGGCGAGGTCTATCGCGATAGTTTAATTTTTCTATCGAGAAAAAGTTATATCGCGATACATATCGTTATCGTTCTATCGCCCAGCTCTAATGTGCAGCATGGAGCCGTGCTCTAAAATACTGCCACAGAACTCTTTCTGTGAAGCTGGATTTAAGAAATAAATGTTAAAGTTACAGTTTTTAGAGCGTGTGCCAGTAAAGGAAGTGACATCATTGAAGGAGAACAGGAACAAACTCAGTCATCCTCCTCTGTGCTCACTCAGACCTACACCATGCAGGACAATCACAGGATGCTCTTAAGCTTTATGAGCCCAGCTGCACCGTCAGTGCTGTCGAAAACCCAAACAGCACTGACGGTGCAGCAGCTCTGGAGTTCGGTGGTTTTCCTGGCTGTAGTCAGATCACATCAGACACTAATATTTGCACTATTTATTGATCAGGAAATTATCAGCTCAAAAAATAAATGACTAAATACTGACAGATGGCTGTTTCTCAACTCAGACGTCCACATTATTCTGAATGACAGTTAAAAACTTGAAGATGTTTGGTTTACGGTCATGTGTGATGAGGAATAATCAATAAATGGATTGAGCATTTATTGATTATTCTGATTGTAATCATCTGTATTCTTTTTTTTCTGTCCAGATTTTAATCTTATAGTTTCTATGACAGACTGTAAAAATCATACAATAAGCTCCACTTATTGTATGATTTGCTATTTGTAATCATGTTGTGGATAAATGGATGAAAAGGTAAACGGCACAAAAGGAAGAGCTGGAGGAGCGTAACCATGGCAACATGATTGGGTATAAAAGAGGCAGAGGTTCGCTAATCTTCAAAAAACTGTGTCTGGAAAATGTGGAACAATTCTTCTTGATGTGAAATTGTGAATCATCTACAGTAATATTATCATCAAAGGATTCAGAGAATCTGCAGGAATCTCTGCGCAGTGAACGGCTGAACATCAGTGAACGGCTGTGATCTTCAGACCTGTATGAAGGTTAATGAACCGCATGGAGACAAACTCTCACTGTCTGTCTGTGAAGGTTCTCAGTCATCGCAGTCTAAAGCGTTTGGAAACAAAGGGATCTTTAAGTTTCCGGGTCGGTTGCTACTAACAGACTTACATTTTTTTTATTTTTGCTCACAAGCGACAGAACCGATACGTACGAGCGATGAACGCTGAATGAGGCGTGAAAGAAACTCAGAGAGCTTTTTCAGGGGGATGATGAAATGAAAGTAAAACATATGTAAATCCAAAGCATCTGACCTCAGCCTGTGTTCCACATCTCTCTAGATTACACACAACATCCACGAGCAGGAAGTCCTCATCAATAGTTCCTGTTCCAAAAACACATCGAACAAAAGGTCAAAGGTGGCTGCAGGAGACCGCTGAGGACAGTTTGTGTCCATCTCGTCTTTAACAGAGTTTAAATGTGTTTTTCAGCCCTGAATATTTTATGTGGATATCTTCTGTACTGATGATGTTACGTGTGACGGCCAGTGGGCTGGCCTTGTGTTTCGCTTTTTCTGTTACCTGTTTCTTGCAGGTAGGTGGAGCTGACCCAATTATAGATGCAGCACACCTGAGAAGGTCAGTCCCAGTGTGTATAAAGACACCTTGACTGAACCAGCGGGGTCTCTGGCTCTCGCTGGCTCTCTCCGTCTGGATGGCTGTTATATCATTTCAATTGTGTTTAAGTTTCTTCACCTTATCGTCATTAAAGATATCTCACAGCCTTTAAAGCCTGTGTGTGGTCTCCCACTTGCTTGTCACGTCCTTGAGCCGGGTTGTGACATATGAGAGATCAAAAATGTTGGAAAAAATAATAATTTCAGATTAAATTTTGATCTTAAAGTTCCAGAAACAGGCGAATGTTATCATTTGTATATTACTGTATATTTAACCTTTCAATGTCACAGTATTGTCCGATGCAGCTACTGAGAGACGTTACTTTGCAGACGCTCACATGGATCCTGCTGCTGTCTGCAGGTGTTTAACAAGCAAACATCTGCTAAACTCTATGTGTCTATGTAATCTGCTAAATGAATTACTAATGAGTTTCATTAGCCTGCTGTCTGAGCTGCAGTCGGGTTTAACTTCATTAACACTTGAACCTGTAACAGAAGTGGAAACAGTGAAATAGAGGTAGATGACAGGAGTTTGGTGGTTTTGCAGGGGGAAGTGTGTCTTCTTTCTTTCCCTGTGTGATGTTTATCAGTGCTGGTGCTGAAATATGGAAGCTGATGTTTAGAGTATTTCCTGTGTGAGGGCGTTCAGGCTTTGTCCCATTTGCATGGGCAGTGTAACAGCCCTGGACTGTGGGGGTGTGGTCTGAATATAAGCCTGGTGATCAGAGATCACTCACACTCCTGACAGGAAGCATCAGCCTCCACCTGATCATGCAGACACAAAGAAACAGGAGAGGATATATACAACACTTCATAAACTGTAAGCATCTGTGGCTGAATGAGCTGAAGAAGCTCGCTCATGACTTGAAGAACCCGTATCTCCTAAAAGAAAACGTCCCTGACTACCCCCGACCCGAGTTTCACGTGTCTCACCTGAAACACGACACAGAGCGAGGGGCTTTATGTTGGATCAGGACAGACGGCGGCTTCAAGGATCCTCACAGAGGCTTCAGGGATCCACACAAATGGTCCCTGGTGTGGTGGAGTCTGGCTGTGGGGCCCGAGGAGATCCAGGCGGCCGAGACGAGGCTCCTGGAGAAGACCTACCCAAACCGGACGAAGGAGCAGGCTGTGAAGCAGCAGAGCTTCCTGTGGAGATTTGCCACCTCTCCGGCCTTCAGTGAGAAGTCCAGGTATGGATCGTACCGCTTCACCTTCCCCCTGCAGGACGTGCTGAGCGCCTACAGCCAGCAGGTATGTTTACATTTACAGAGGGGGGAATTTTTTCTTCCTGAAGATACAAACATTATTCAAAACTCAACAACTCTTTATCCACAACAGTCTGAGTTTGTGTCAAAGCTACACACTAAAAATAATAAACACCGTGTGACCAGGAACAATCTGTCAGCTTTTCTCTCTGTGTGTTATCAGTACATCATGTACATTACCTCAGGTGTGTGACAGGTGTGAGTCTCCCACTGAAAGACCTTCTGTTGTGTCCAGTTTTGCTTTGGAGCTCCGCCCATCATGAGAGTGTTCAGGACCTGCCTGTTCAAAAAGAAAGTGCAGTACTCTGTGTTGGTCCACAGCCCAGCCAATCGCGAGCTCTTCTCAGAGTTTCCATTACTTCCTGGTAATGACCCGAACGCTGTCTGCGCGTACAGAGACGGACGCTTCATCTGGAGGTCGGAGGCCATGTGTGAGACACACAGGTGAGAAACACAGATAAACGCTCACAGACAAAGGAAGAGGGTCAACAAGTTATTGTCTGTGCTCATGCTGAGCAGCAGGGAAGAACACCTGGGCTTCTTGGAGACTCTGGGATGGTAGGAACACTTGGATGTAGGAGACAGGAACAGCCTGAGCTAAACCAGAGTGGTGTTGGTTTTTCACCCATAACATCCTGTTACAGGATAAGGTTGCTCCAGAATGCACTTGTACCAGGACACGCTGTGTTCAGGTCAGTGATCAGCTTAGTTGTCGTACATCTGATCTGAGGCATCCAGGTCGGTGCAGAGCTTTTTGGACCATGACACCATTTGTAGTTTTGCGTGTGTCATTTTAATTCCAACAATCAAGATGTGACTGAAGTGCACGCTTTCAGTTTTAATTCAGCGGGTTTCACAAAAGTAAAAATGTGTTAGGAGTTAGAGTCACTGCCCTGAGTCAGAGAAATCATGTGCCTCATTCACAAGTGATGGGAAGGTGGAGGATGGGGTTGGGGGGGGCATCCTCAGTAATGTGCACCAGACCTTTGTGATGGAGCTAAATCTGAAGGCAAATACATTCAATCTACATTGCAGCCCTCAAATATCATGAGCGTGCTGCCACTATAACTATGGTGGAGGAGTCTCTGCATAGACAATCACCAAATTTTAAAAAGCTTCCTCCTGACATCCAGTCAGCTGATCTTTTCCAATAATTTTATGTATATATTTAAGTATATTTAAGACTTTTACTGTCTGCTTTACGTGGAGTCAGATAATACTGCCACACTGATACTGTTTGTCTTTGGCCTTCCTCTCAGGTACGAGCTGATCCACAGACCTGATGCAAGTCAGATGGACTCTCTGGAGCTGTTTGGACAGCCTGAGTTTTATCTTTGGGATAATGTTGCCATCGCCCTGCATGTGGAGAACGGACAGGTGGTTATGAGATAATCTGGCTGTAAATAACAATTAAAAATGCATCCACCTTTGTGCTTAACGACAATAAATGTCCATTCCCCAAAAAGTGCTATAAAAACTTTATATATTCATATTTTTTTTCACTTTAAATTGGTCAGTCTTTTAAAACTACTTCTCCCTGAAATATTCATATAAAGTTTTAATTATATTTTCGTTGTTTTAACCCTTTAAATCCCAGTTGTATTACATGAGCGCACTGTTTTTTAGCCCCAAAAAACTAAAAAACTAAATATTTTCCAAAAAAAACATTTGAAGTAATATTTGATTGTTATTATAATTAGGCCTTTAGATGGTCCAAAGATCGGCACCAAAATTAATTTCGATCTACTTTTAAAAAAAAATTCCGGAACCGAAAATAGTCTCCAGGCGGTCAATGCTGGTCCTCTAGGCCGAAATTAGTGCCTCTTCCCGGGGTAAGTTGCGACGAAGAACCGGGGCATGTTGCGTGGGACTCCTTTCTCCAGCAGACACGTCCATACCACGTGACAACAAATACGTCATTTCCTGTTGATTGAAAAAAAAAAATCCACCCTCTCATGTCGGTGAGAGGGTGGATTGGTCTCGCCCGATCAGCGGGCATAGCCGGTGATGCAAGCCGGAAATCAGACTTCCTTTCCCGCAGTTCAGTTCTGCAGCCCGCTGTTTTCGAGCAGAGGTCAAATGTGAAGCAAGGGCGCCACTCGGTGGACAAATAAAAAAATTACAACTCTAAGGTCTCTAGTTAAAAACGAAACCTAAGGTGGAAACCTGACGATCCCTTAAACCGTAATTTTTCTGGCGTGAAAAATAGCGTTTATAATGGGTTTCAATGGGACAATTTTTGTCCAAAGGCACAAAGGTGGATGCATTGCTGTAGCTTAGCCATTTTAGGCTAATTTAATGAATTTACACCACAATTAAACAAAAAAAGTAAAAAAAAAATTCTTTGACAAATTTGGCTTTAATCCACTCAACACAGTGAAAATGGTTTAAAACTAAAAATTCAAAAGACAATAAATGTCCTTAAGACCCTCCAGGGGTATATGGGCAAAAGGAATTATGTAAATCATGCAAGAAGTGAAAATATAATAATAGTGTAATTTATGAGGACAAAATTGAATGATTTCACTAAAAG
>NW_024582866.1:276702-290603 GCF_018398535.1 Haplochromis burtoni | reverse complement strand
TGTCGGAGCCGGGGCTCGAACCAGCAACCTTCTGATTACAAGACGAACTGCCGACTCTTGAGCCACGATCGCCCCACAACAACAAACTAACCCCCTCTGTGAATTGCAGATTTATTGTTGTGGAGGGGTTTGCTAGTCCCAGTGATCCCAGAGGCTTTATTGTCGGAGTGCTGGGCAGTGGCCAGCACACACTGGCAACTGTGGTGTGCTGGTTCCTGGTTCCGGAGACAGGCCGGACTTTGTCTCAGCTGGGGTGGATATCTTAGTATCCCCTAGTTTTCCCTGGTGGACAAGAGGATATGTTCCCTGCACCTTCAGGTCAGGGAATAGGTCCTGACTGTCATCTGTGCCTGTGCGCCGAACAGCAGTTCAGAGTAAACTGCCAGCGTGCTCCACCTGGGGGCTGTCGTCTTACTGGGAGAATTCAACACTAATGCGGGCAACAACACTGAGACCTGGAAGGGCATGACTGGGAGGAAGGGTCTGCCAGATCTGAACCAGAGCTGGACTCCTGTGTGAACCAGGGTGTCTGTAACTGCACATGG
This sequence comes from Haplochromis burtoni, assembly GCF_018398535.1. Classification (NCBI taxonomy): domain Eukaryota; kingdom Metazoa; phylum Chordata; class Actinopteri; order Cichliformes; family Cichlidae; genus Haplochromis; species Haplochromis burtoni. The sequence goes on along the minus strand of NW_024582866.1, from coordinate 290,058 downwards.
CACTAGGACACCCCATACCACAGGTCGATGATCAATTTTGTAATTGTATCATCAGATCTGTGGCCGTATGTTCTGGACATTTGGATGAAGAAAGATGGTGAGCTTTTAACTGATCACCACCTGGAGGCGGAATTGGATCAGGTGGCAGGGGACGATGGTGGACAGACCTGGTGCACCTGAACGTAAAATGAGGGTTCGCTGGGAACACCTGACAGAGGCGAGATCTTCAACTGCTGCACTGAGCTGCGGCTGCAAGGTCGTTGGTGCCTGTCGTGGTGGTAACCCCCAAACCAGATGCAGGACAGCAGAGTGCAGCTGATTTGACTGAGGATATTGTTGGGTTGGAAGGAATACATCAAGGACCTCCTTAATCCCAGTCTTCCATAAAGCAAGCAGAGTCTGGAGACCTGGGGAGTGACTAGTCCATCACCGGAGTGAGGTCACTGAGGCAGCTAAACAACTCCTTGGTGGCGGGGCCCTTGGTGTGAATGAAGTTCGCCCTGAGTTTCTGAAGGATCTGGATCTTGCAGGGCTGTCTTGGTTGATATGCCTCTACAATGTTGTGTGGAGAGGGGCAGTACCTCTGGACTGGCAGACTGGGATGGTGGTTACCATCTTCAAGAAGAGGGACTGGAGGGTGTCCTCTGACTGTAGGGGCATTGGTAGGTGAGGAGTTTGACCATTTGTGAGGGGCTCAAAGTACAGCCATTACTCCTCTACATTGAAAGGAGCCGGTTTGGCCATGTAACAAGGAAGCCTCCTGGGTGAGGTGTTCTGGGCACGTTCCGCTGGGAGGGGGTCCCAGGACAGACCCAGGACACACTGGAGAGATTATATCTCTTGGCTGGCCCGGGAACACTGGAGGAGGTGGCTGCGGCCTCCATAACGCGGCCTCAGATAAGCGGAAGAAGATGGATGGATAGAACAAACTCACAGGCTGATGTGTGTCTGACAGTTAAGCTCTTAACTAATCTTTGTAGTCACTAAGCTTTATTGTTCACTCTCTCTTTTCTTTTTCCAGGTACTGAAGTTTGATTCTGACCAACTGAGAGAGAACCTGAAATTCTGTGAACCAGACAGACCCACAGTCACACCCAACTTCTATTTTGATCATTTTGAAAACGCTAAAATCTTGGTTAACCAATTGTGGCCCGACTCAGACTCCCTGCTGGAGGAGGAGCCTTCACTCAAGCTCAGTTTCAAAGGTAATTAATCCATAATTGAAACCAGCATTTCCTTTATCGGACTGGGTGAAGATGCCAGGTTTATGCTTTGGTACAAAACTTTATTCCATATTTGTTTTTTTTTAAACTAAAAATCACTAAAGCCAGTTTGTTTGTAGGACAAGTTAATGATTCAGATAAAGCATCACACAGATACCTGCTAATCAGCACCATCCACAGAAAACTGTGGAATCTGACCAAAGCTCTTAGTCAGACTTGTTGGATGGTTTGTTATTACAGTAACCTCAGAGCAGCCATGTTATTGGTCAGGTGATGTCATTAAAAATGCTCTAAAAGGCTCCAACAGCACAAACAAGGTCCAGAGGTCCAGTTCAGGTGAAGCTAGCAGACAGCTAGCAGCTACACCCACCTGTGTCACCATCCACCTGTCAGTTACATAGGCCACGCCCCTAGTAATGCAGACTTTATTCCTTAATACAATTTAAAAAGCTGTTATGAAGGTAGAAATGATCTGCAGAGACCAAACAGTTTGCGTATCAGGTTGTAAACATGTTTCATTCTGCTGTAAAGCTTTAACACTCTGTGGGACTGACTCACTGCTGCCTCTGCTGGACGTTAGAGGAATTGCAGGTTTTAGCTTCAAACACTGGCTTCAGTTTGGGAATGAAGACCACGTCTGTCTCTGACATATTCTCCTCTTTCTCTGCAGCGCTCTTTCTTTCCGTGAGAAAACCAAAGAGGATTAAAGACTTTACTGAAGTTTGAAGCCTGCCTGCAGTGAGACGACGCCTCCAGTTTAAACTCTGTTTGTTTGCTGTTCCGTATTTTAGACCAACCAAGTGTATTGTTTGACAGCGGTGTGGTCACAGCTTTAGATAACGCATATTTATGGGTTTTGAACGTATGAATTCATACATTGTTGTGTTGTTTTAACCTCTGGTGAGATAAGAGTGGGTGGAGCATCACAGCGCTGCTTCTTTAACCTACAGCAGAGGTCGGTGTTGTTGGTGTGATGGGTGGATGGATGTGACGTGTTCATGTACCCAAAGTTTAATATGAGACATTTCTGTATTTTGGCAAAGTGAAAGCTGTTTTTATTTTGTATCTGAAACACAAAGATGACTTTATTCATTTATTCATGCTTTGATCCAAACAGAAGAATAATATATCGAGTGCAGAGAGAGTGTGAGCGTGCAGCGTTTAAAGCGTGGAAGTAATCACATTACTTTGAGTTTGATTCCATAAAAAGTGACAAAAACATTAGCGTCCGCTGATCGCTGCGTGGGAAGAAAACTTCTTTTTACAGCGAAAAAACCCTAAACCTCCGAGCAAGCACCGAGTGCGCTGCCACGGGAATGTGACACAGAGAAACTCGCGGATCTCCCACTGACTGACCGCTGCAGCTCACCTGCACCAGAGCACACCTCCGCCTGCTTTCAGGTGAAAATAGAGCAACAGGACCGCTGAGTCTTTGATTTTATTTATTTTCTGCTGTGTTTTACTTGCATCTATTTGAAAGACTGAGTGTAAACACAAAACATATTTTATTTACTTTTAGCTCAGTGAGATGAGCAGCCGTTCTCAGCCCAGGAGGGCCGGGTTCAAGTCCCGCTTACGCCAACATTTTCTTCAGTTAACACTTCAACTGTTTAAACTCTTTTCAGCACAAATTCCAGCTTCTTAAGCTGTTTTTAGCACAAACTTCAGCTTCTTTTCCTCTTTTCAGCAGAAAGTCTGCTGATTCACCTTTTCTTAGCACAATTTTCATCCTCTTCTGCTCTTGTCAGCACAATTCAGCTTCTTCTGCACAGTGAATATTTTTTCTCTCATCATATCTTTGCTTGAGACCAGAGCAGGCGTTGCTCAGTGGGTTGAGCAGCCACGATGAGGTCTGGTGGCAAAGGTTCGAATCCTACATGTGACATTTGCTGCGCATCTTTCCTGCTTGCATGCACTCTGCGTTATTGACACTGCTTAGTGTGCCCCTTCAAATACAGCAGTTTTCAGCAAACAGTTCAGCTTCCACACAGTGTTTCCAGCAGGTAGTTCTCCTTCTTCTGCTTTTTTCAGATTACACTACACGGCATTCACACTGCATTTTCGCAGGAAATGCAACTTCTTCTAGTTACAACTGTTTTTGCATTACTGCCGCCTTGTGGATATACGAAGTATATCGATCCTAATTAACTTAACTTTAATGTTATGCCATCAAGTAACACATTAGTATTCTGTACAGACAATAATAGAGACAATTACATAGACTTTATTAGAAAAACATATTTTAACTTAACAATAACATATAATTTAAGTAAAATGAAAATAAATAATTTATATAGACTGGTTAGGACATGCTTTTTAAAAAAGTGGGAGAAAAATCATCAGAAATATCAGAAAAGCTGTTAATGCGACATTTGGTGAGTTACATTACAGTGAGCTACATTACATTGAGTTACATTACATTGAGTTACATTACAGTGAGCTACATTACATTGAGTTACATTACAGTGAGTTACATTACATTGAGTTACATTACAGTGAGCTACATTACAGTGAGTTACATTACATTGAGTTACATTACAGTGAGTACATTACAGTGAGTTACATTACAGTGAGCTACATTACATTGAGTTACATTACATTGAGTACATTACATTGAGTTACATTACAGAGTACATTACATTGAGTTACATTACATTGAGTTATATACATTACATTGAGTTACATTACAGTGAGCTACATTACATTGAGTTACATTACAGTGAGTTACATTACATTGAGTTACATTACAGTGAGCTACATTACAGTGAGTTACATTACATGTGAGTTACTTACATGATTACATTCGTGAGTTACATTACATTGAGTTACATTACAGTGAGCTACATTACAGTGAGTTACATTACATTGAGTTACATTACAGTGAGTTACATTACATGAGCTACATTACATTGAGTTACATTACAGTGAGCATTACAGTACATTACAGTGAGCTACATTACAGTTGAGTTACATTACAGAGACACATGAGTTACATTACATTGAGTTACATTACAGTGAGAATTGAGTTACATTACATTGAGTTACATTACAGTGAGTACATTACATTGAGTTACATTACAGTGAGTTACATTACATTGAGTTACATTACAGTGAGTTACATTACAGTGAGTTACATTACAGTGAGTTACATTACATGAGTTACATTACAGTGAGTTACATTACAGTGAGTTACATTACAGTGAGCTACATTACATTGAGTTACATTACATTGAGTTACATTACAGTGAGCTACATTACAGTAGTCATTAGTATACATTACATTGAGTTACATTACAGTGAGTTACATTACAGTGAGTTACATTACAGTGAGTTACATTACATTGAGTTACATTACAGTGAGCTACATTACATGAGTTACATTACAGTGAGTTACATTACATTGAGTTACATTACAGTGAGCTACATTACAGTGAGTTACATTACAGTGAGCTAGATTACAGTGAGTTACATTACAGTGAGTTACATTACAGTGAGCTGCATTACAGTGAGTTACATTACATTGAGTTACGTTACAGTGAGCTAGATTACAGTGAGTTACATTACATTGAGTTACATTACAGTGAGCTAGATTACAGTGAGTTACATTACATTGAGTTACATTACAGTGAGCTAGATTACAGTGAGTTACATTACAGTGAGTTACATTACAGTGAGCTGCATTACAGTGAGCTACATTACAGTGAGTTACATTACATTGAGTTACATTACAGTGAGCTAGATTACAGTGAGTTACATTACAGTGAGTTACATTACAGTGAGTTACATTACATTGAGTTACATTACATTGAGTTACATTACAGTGAGTTACATTACAGTGAGTTACATTACATAAAACATGAATCTGAAATTCATTTGACTCGATGGTTCAGTCATAAGCTTTAGTTTTCCCACAATCCTTTGCGGTTCAAAGGGTTTGAACAAAGTCGTTGGTGCCTTTGTGTTTCGATCAGTGTTGTTGATCAATCGTCATGCCAATGTGCATATTAATTATTATAAGTGACCTCACAGCCCTTCGTTCCTTCAGTGGGCTGGTTTCAGTCATTATGCAAATGTCCTGTTTGTAAGGTTGGAAACCTGCAGTCAGCTGAGACTGAAGACGTCGCCTGATGATAATGAAACGTTTCTCCCACTGAATCTTTTTCATTCTTTTCACTGTTTCTTCTTCAGATTTTTATTCGTTGTCACAGATTAGAGGAAACAGATCGTCTTCAGGTTCATAGCAGACGTGTTTCACTGCAAGATGAACTAATCATCTATGCAATAATTAAAATATTAGTTAGTTAAGGCTCTGATATGATCTGCTCAGCAGCCAAGAAAACTGCTGAAGTGCTGCTGCACCATCAATAGTGTTTGAGTTTTTGACAGCAGGGGGCGCTGCTGATCTAAAAACCCATGAGCTCTTAGCTGGGTGAACCAGTCGATTCTGTAATCTTCCCAAAGTGCTGCGACTGTCCCCGTGTAGCTCTCAGTGATCACAGACGAGGATTTCAGGACCTCTGAGCTTTGAGGTGGCCGTAGCAGTGCTCAGACGTGTTCTTTGGACTTCTTGGGAAGAATTACAAGGTTCTTAAGGTTTGATACCCTCATTCAGGTCCAGGACTGCTTGAGGTGCTTCTTAGTGTTCAAAGAAGGATTCAGAGATCAGGTCTATCAGGTTTCGTTGGTACCTGAGGTTGTTGGAGTGCCTACATATGTCATTTGTCTTTGCTGGAAGAGGTTTTGGTGCCACCATTGAGGTTCTGGGACAAAAATGTGGTGATCACTTACATTAGGTTGGTATGTGAAGTTCTGAGAGTGCTTATATGTGCTCTCGTTACCCCTCTGTGGGTTTGTCAAGGTCATTGATATCATTGGGGGTCTTTCTTGTGTACTTATAAAGTCCTAGTAGGCCTAGGATGACCTTAAAGGACCAGTTGGTAGGTTCTTTTGGCACTTGAGATGGTTGTGGGAGTGCAGTTATACGTCCTCTTTGTCCCTGTTGTGATTCAAGCACTACTTGAGGAGGATCACATGGTTACTGAGGAGGTTTTGACACTTCAAACTACCTAAACCTCCTGCTGTACATCCTCATGTGGCTTGTTAGTGTCCTTATAGAGTCGAAGGGACACTAGGAAGGAGCAGTGAAATGTTTCCAAGCAGAGAACCTCGTCCGCAGATGTTCTGGCCTTCATCCCAGCTGTGAGCTGAACATCATCAGCGTTTATCTGTAAAGTCTGTTGGCGAGGTGGTTTACCTCCTGACTGATGGCTCGCTGAGCGACTCCAAGTCAGCCTGATGATGTCACAGTAAATATGTCCGCCTTTGACGTGAGTCAGTGACTCTGCAGAGACGTGGGACAGATTATTATCACCATGACGATGAACCCTTTCACTGGGCACCGCTTCCCGCAGCAGACGCAGGTATGAAAATATGAAATGTAAACGAGCCGAAGGCGAGTTAATCATCAGCAGGTAGACGGACAATAAATGAGGTTCACACTGGATGACGCTCAGCAGGTGTTGCTGCAGGTGTTGCTGTGATTTGACAGTGAAATGAGCCTCAGTCAGCTTCCTGAAAAATCCTAAAATAAACCAGTTTAGTAGGACCAGCAGAGCCAGGAAGCAGCAAACACAGAGTTCATGAAGTCCACGGGTCGAAGTTAATGTGCTCATGAAAAGTGTGTTAACCTCGTAAGACCCGAACTCTTTCATGGCATTTTTAATTTGGGCTGATTGGGACCAGATGAATGTACAAACAAAGAATTAAAGATTTTTTTACCTAATTTTTGTTTTTGAGAAAAATTAGATCAACATATGAGGACATTTGTTTCAAATTTTGATAGGACAGTGGCAGCATAACGTCCTCGTAAGTGGACATCAGGCCCTTGTAGTTTGGTCTAGACGTCCCAGAATGTGATGTTCACGTATGTGGACGCCAGGTCCCAGGAGGTTAAATGTCCCAGGAACGATAGTTTAGCACTTTTTTCATTAGATTTAGTTTATTTCGGTTCCCGGTGTTTCAGCATTTGTGCTTTTACTGTTTTCAATCTTTATTTTCAGCTTCTGTTACCGTCAGCATTATTTTGTTTGTGTCAGGTACGCAGGTATTACAGTCAAACTACACCTCAGCTGTCCACACGAGATTCCTGACATCCTGGGGCCAGTTGGGATCCTCTTCAACAGTGGCTCAGATCTTTAGGAGCGATTGGAAGTCCTAAAGCTGAAGAGTTTAGGACATTTTTGAAGAAAACATATGTAAACAAAGCTACCACAAACAAAACAGGTAACAGCTGACGGGAAGCCACACCCACAATGTTAACGCCGCTACCTGTGACACTACCAAAGCGGTCACGCTGCTGAGCAGCTGGAACCTTCCATCAGACCAGACTGATGTTAGAGTGGAAACATGGAAACAGACCATTACATTTAAACTGAGCTCATAGCTTTATTAAAATGTTACGTTTTCACGGTTTAAATATTAAGTTTTGATATTGTCAATAAAATAGTAAATATGTTTTATTTGTTCAGTGCTTTTCAGTTTCTTTTTAAGAAATCAGCAGTGTCACAGATCGTCGCTCCAATGGAAACCAGTTCAACAGCTTTGGGGCCACAACCTCGAAACCACAGTCGCCTTTGGTCTTTAACCTGGAGCGAGGTGCAGCACGGAGCAGCTGACCTCAGAGATCTCCAGGCTCTGACAGCTTATGAGCTCTGAAAATCTTTGCAGTCTGTTGTTATGACATTTCACATTTTGGGAAATGTGTCGTTTCCATCATTAGACAAAAACTGTGAAGGCAGCGTCTGCACAGCAGGGGGCGCTGCAGAGACTAAACATGCTGCGTGAATCACTGATGCAAAGAAGGAAGTACCATGAGAGTTTGGGTGACGGTGTCTGTCCATCGTACTGGGAACACTGGTGAGTCACTGGAGTCACGAGGCTCACGCTGATGTTTGGGCCGTGAGTCACGGTCCGATCAAACCTTCTCACTGATTCAAAAAGGAAAACAAGAAGTGACCTGCTGATGTCATCAACTTCTTCTTCTGCTGTTCTGCTGATTCGAGTCTCTTCGCTTTACTTTTAGTAAGTGTGAAGTTAAATATAAAGACGGTAAAATGCTGACAGGCTGCAACCCTGCCTGACCCACTGGGATTTAATGTTTCTGCTCAGCAGCGCCCCCTGTGGCCTCAAAAATATTGGCGAGTCAAGTTTAATGTGGAGATAAAGTCTGATGAGCCGGACGGATCGTCTCAGTCGTTCTCTCTGCTGAAGTTTGGCCCGTTTCTCCTTCAGTGTGATGGCGTTTGCCTCAGTGGGACAGTTTGACCCTCGCCCTCCATCTTTGCTAACATGTTCACGTGAGCCTAACCACAGCTCTGTTGGATATCAAACTTTACTGACACAGCTGGAGATCATTTCATTGGAGCTGAAGTCCAGTTTGGACCCGGAAATAAACTCCACTCGCACCTGATCTGTAACCACAGACTGTAGACAATGATGGAAGTAGGTCAGAGAGCCTTAATCTCTGAGCTCAGTTTATTATTGTCTGCCCTACAATATAAAGTACCTTGATTTACTGCTGTTGTGATTTAAATAAATAAAAGTGAATTGAACTTCTGTGTTGAGTTTATGGTCTCAGTTGCTGTTTATCAGCTACAAACATGTTGATCCAGACGCTCTACAGAGGAGCGGCTTTGGCCTGAAACAAACTGCAGGATCACGTCTCAAAGCTTCGACAGGAAGAGGAAGTGGCTCCCTGCGTATGAAGAGACGCTCCAGAGGAAAACACGACATCCTGAAAGAGCTCAGCCTCTTTAACCCTTTGTGGTCTCTAACACACTTTCTGATGTCGTGTGAGCAGCGTGCAGACGGACGTGAGCATCTTTTAGTCAGAGTCTCCAGATGTCCACACGCTACGAGGACGCGACTTTGAGCTCGGTGACGGTGTTGGTCCCTTCATAAGTCGGTCCTGTCCGATGGACTCATCCTGCTTCATCCACATCATCTTCAAATATTTTAATTTATCTGGACCTTTCAGCTCACTGTTCTCTGTTTCACTGTCACCAGGGCAGGGCTGGACTGGGACAAAAAATCGGCCCGGGCATTTTGACTAGAGACCGGCCCACCAAAAATGTGACGTCATTCAGGGGTAAAACCGCAAAGGATTCTGGGAACTTGTGGCAAGAGGTACTAGCGCATGCAGGCTTTCAATTGAACTCAGTTACACAGCGATAAAAAGAAACACAAAAAATGGCAAGAAGCTGTTGTATTATTAACTGCAATAGCCGGTGTTGTGCCAAAAAGTGATTGCTCGTATTTAAATTGCTATAAGTAACTTGTTGGGCTATAATATGTGAAACATATGTCAAATGCATCCCTCATGGATGACATAAAGTCATCTCTCCATCTCTCTCTGCTGCTCTTCTGTCTCCTCTGTCACAGACTTCTCCACTTTTGATGATAAATCAGCTGGTGCAACATGTAAGGATTGGCACAATTTGTTAAGATTTTGAGGAGTTTGAGAAACTAACCTTAAGCATAAAATAAAATTTACTATCAGTAACTTCATAGCACCCGCCCAGCAGTATATAAACTCCGTCATGCTAGCTAGTACGCAGTACCAGTTATTCTAAGCGACTGTAAAAAGTCAGCACAACGAAAACAAACTACAACTAAACTTGGTTTATATCTGACACAGACAGACAGCAGGTCATAACTTCTTACCTGAAGTTCAGTTCCTCTGCCACTATGACCGGCGGCCGCCTCGGGTCTCTCCTCCTCTTGCCTCCCCTTTCCCTTATCCACCTGCTGGCCTCCACCACTTGCTGATGTTGCTAAATCTGTGGAAGCTATGCCATAGCTACCGCCAAACAATTCAGTTATTTTTACACATTTGGCAGCGTCTGCCTGAAGGGCTTGTTTCTTTTTGGCCCTAATTTTTTCTGCACCTCCTTTCCTTTTTTTGTTCTCCATTTTCTTTAGTTCGTCTATAAGATTGCTAAACAAGGGGGAGGGTGCATCCGACCTCCTCGGCTGTAATTGGTCCAGCCCAGAGTCGATCATGACCAATTGGCCAATCCAACACCTTTCATTATTTATACCCTTCCAAAAAAAAAAAAAATCGATCGGCCCATAAAAACAAAAAATCGCCAGCGGCCCACCGGGCAAATGCCCGGTATGCCCGATGGCCAGTCCAGCTATGCACCAGGGTTCAGACTTGACTCTTCTTTACCTTTGTTTTGTCCTCTAAGAAAAATTTGCCATCAAAAATGTTTTTTCTTCATCAAATGGTCTGAAAATAACAGGAGTTGTTCAGTATTATGCTACGCATGATTGGAATAAGTTTTAAGTCATTTGATTCATTTATGGTTTTTTTATTGGATTTTATAACACCTGTGGTGTGAGATAAAAACATGGGCAGCATGTGATGCCAGAGGGGCCGATGGCGCGATATGGCAGCCTCGCTTCTGTCAGTCTGCCCAGGGCAGCTGTGGCTACAACCGTAGCTTGCCTCCACCAGTGTGTGAATGTGAGAGTGAATGAATAGTGGCATTGTAAAGCGCTTTGGGTGCCTTGAAAAGCGCTATATAAATCCAATCCATTATTATTATTATTATGTGTACGATGGCAAACCGTCTGTCCTGCAGTCAGGACACGCGAGTTGTCCCTAACATTGCAGGTTTCCAAAAGAAAACAATCACCTGTAACAGCTTGTTTACTGTATATGCCCCTTGGCCTGCAACTGCAGAAAGAAAAGTTCCATTATGAGGTTTTATGCAGACTAAATTTGAAATGAAAAAAGAAATAGTGTCAAAATGTTTGAATTAAGTTTTAATTAAAAATGGGGGAAAAATCCACCTCATATTAATTAAGTATCAATCAAACCAGATGGTGTCATTTTGAGCCCTGAGGACCACAGCTGTGATTATGTGCTGCCATTTAAAATTCATACATGGTTCAAAAAAACCTTTCTCACTAAAGTTCAACATACAGCACTATGTAGTTATTCAGGTCAAAATAATCATTTAAACGTTTTATTGTTTCATTTTATTTTCGCTCAAAAACAGACGATACATTATGTAAACAAGGTCTGTGGCCCTAAATTGCAAAATGAAAGGTCAGTTTTGTGTTAATGTGTTAATCTTAAGTAAAACTAAGGTGTAACACTGAATTGATTGACAATTTGTACTTTGTACTTGAAAAAACACTGAAATGAAGTGGTGTCATTTCTGACCCTTGAGGACATTAAGAGGGTTAAGTCACCACGTCCAGCCCATCATCTATGAGTTTATTCAGCCATGAAATTTCAAATACATTTGAAATATTCAGACCGCTGCTTTAACTTACACACATGCATTGTGCTGCTTTCACTAAACAATAAATCTAATTTGTAGTGAACTATTTTATATTATTAATTTTAGTTCATAATTTAATGCTTCTTAATATCTTTCTAGTGATTTCTATTTCTCTGTAATTCTATTAGAATTCATGCTGTCAGCTAACAAGTTTGTTAATGTTAGCAAACGATTTCTGACATTTGCCTTGTCAACCAGCTAGCTGTTGTTACCTTTTCACAGTTTCGCCCGGTTCGTAGATTCGTCAGGCCTCCAGAAAGAACACCGGGGACTCAGTAGTCAATTCACAACACTTTTATTAATACACACTCATTGATCACACTTATTGATTATACCTATTGATTACACCTTCTAGAAGGGAGATGTACAGGACCCCGGACTTTCTCTGCAGATCTGAACTCCTTTGTGCGTTACATGCAGTTTTGTATCAGTGACCCGCCTTCTAAACCCTCTACAAGGTGCCATAAATCTAAGTACTATGTTTACAAACTTTCACTTGTGTGTGTGCGAGCCTGTGAATGCCTACATGTGCGCGTTCCCGCGTGCCTATATGAGTGCTCGTGTGTGACTGTGTGCACATACCTGTGTGTACGTGTGAGTGCACATGAGTGAGTGTGCGTGTGGATGTGTGTGCGTGACAGTTAAAACACTGTGGGTGTAGGTGACTCCCTAGGTCATAAAACCCATCTCCCTTCCAGACCACAGTTATCCAGTTACAAATGTTGAGACCCCCACCCAAACATCCTCTGGGGAATTTCCACTCAGTGGGGAGGTCTACAATCTACTCCTAAGTTCACAACACAGTGAGGCCTTTATTATATTGAGGGCAGCGTCTCTACAATAGTTCTACATTCTATGATAACACATTTCTAAACTCTAAATCAGCTAAACATTCTACACTGTTCACGTTTTTAGCATCTAACTACTTCATTTGTTTATCCAAACTTTATGTCTAGTGATCACGTTCAAGTGGAAACCGAGTTAAGTTTAGTTTTAGCTTTTGTGTTGCAGTTAGCTATTTTAGCGTTTATGTTTAGCTAACAGTTTGAACTGTTAGCCACACTTAAGTGAGCTATTTCAAACATTTTCTGAGTAATACTTAGAAATTTATATAACTGATGTGTTATTCCTGTTTTTCTATGTATCTATTGTTTATCTTGTTGAATTTCTTCTCCTTTCCTTAAATTGTTATTCAGGCAGCTGCTTTTGTCAATTAGTGCTTTATGAACTGAATTTAACAAACACCCCAATAATAAAGACTCATCAATAGTTCAGATTTAAAGCAGCAGGATTCGATCTGTGTCATAAATTAGTGTTCAACGATGCAGAGATACTGCAGGAAAATAAAAGTCTGGTTTGGTTGGCGTCAGAGATGATTATATTTCATGTGTGTAGACATTTATTCACCCTGGTAACCTGAATATCTGGTGTATTTATTGTTGCCCTGAACCTGTCTGCTGAGTTTTGGACTCGGTGTGTTTGTGATTTGTTTATTCTGTAGTCAGTCGCTATAACAGTCCTTTCATCGTTTGAGGAAGTTGTTTGTCCCGGGTCATTCATTAACTTCACTTCCCCTGAACTCATTTACCTGAACAACAACATGCTGGCTTCACATGACGACGGCGCAGACGCCGTCATGGGAAGCCATGTAAAATCGACTTTTACCGTCACAGCTGAGCTGCACGTTTAAAGTTAGCATTAGAGGAAGTTAAAGAGCAGAAGCATCGTAAAAGGCTAACTAATAACCAGAACAGGCATCGCTGACAGTTTCCTTTGTGCTG
>NW_024582866.1:271266-275426 GCF_018398535.1 Haplochromis burtoni | reverse complement strand
TGTGTGTGTGTGTGTGTGTGTCTGTGTGTGTGTGTGTGTGTGTGTCTGTGTGTGTCTGTGTCTGTGTGTGCAGTCGCAGTAAATTCTCAGTATCAATAACAGGATTATATTTAACTTCCTCTTTCTATGCAGATCAGCTCGGCGCTCCACCAGAGCAGCTTCCTGTCAGACCCGCCCGTCAGCCTCAGACCATCTTCACGCTGTTTTTCTGCCTTTGAGCTTTTGTTGTCACGGCGCCCGTTAAAGCAGCTCCTGTTTGCTGCGATGTGCACAAAGCTGTTCTTCATCTATGAAAGAATGAACCTGATCGTATCATTCCTCATAAACTACATGTTCTGAGTTACGTGTTGAGGTTGATTCGCCACCAGGCAGATAAACGGAGAACAAAGGCTTCATTAACTTTGATTGTTTTCCTTTAATCATAAATATTTGATGGCGATTTCAAACTTTATTACAAAATTTCAAACATTTCCATGTATTTTATTGTAAATGCTCCAGCACTTCCAGGCCCAATGACCCGTTTTAAGCCTCATTTTAATGCAGTTTTCTTTGTTTTTGGGAAACTGAGGAAACATTTGGGCCTGAAAATGGAAAAAGTGAAAACTAATGTGACGACAGCTTTAAGCTGCAGGCATGTCTGTCAAATTTGGAGCTAAGGATGGTGTTTGTGGTTGGTGGTCCTTAAAGACGTTCTGCAGCGCTCACGGACCGCCAGCACTTCAGACCGGCGCGCTTCATCGGTGCGTCAGAAAAAAAAACAAAGGCTGATAAACTCTCGGCTCCTCCTTAATTCAAAACTTCATTTTTGCGAATTAAAAGATAAAAATCTAACCAAACACAAAAATCTTTAACATAAACTTTGTGTCCAGTCTCTCAGGCTTTTAAACGAACATCAGCCCAACTCAAACGCGCCGCTGTTTCCGGGTCCTACAGCAGGACGCAGGGCTTCTTGGTGACGGTGGGCTGCGGGTTGAGGTACGCCCTCACCGCCTCGGTGAACACTTCCTTTATGCCTTCCTGGTTGAGTGCCGAGCACTCCATGTAGCGGATGGCCTGGATCTGGCGGGCGAGGGCGGCGCCCTGCTGGTGGGTGACCGGCGCCTGGTTCTGCTCCTTGAGCTTCCTCTGAATCTCGGCATCGTTCCTGAGGTCGCTTTTCGTGCCAACCAGGAGTATGGGAACGCCGGGACAGTGGTGGGACACCTGGTGACGAGAGCAAAGGTCATTATTATTTTGGACTGCTTCAGGAAAGAGCTTTTGATTTTACTCTTGGGCTCCACTAGAGTTGCTTTGCATGATTCACTGTTCAAAATAAGTCTTATTTATTTCATACTGGGCCTTTTTAAACTAAAGTTTAAAAAAACCCCTGCTTTCTTCTGATTGGTCAGGTTCTGGAAGCCTGCTTTGTCCTTTAGTAAATGAAAACTAGAAAGAAAACTATTTTGGCTTTCTAAAAACAATCTTGGTAACTTCTCAGGGCTTTTATTTTGAAGGTGCTCTCTAAAATCATGTTCCTGTTGGGTACTTTGAGTTAAAAGGATCTGACCAATAACGTGGCCACTGTGCGGTTAAGCCGCACGAGAAGGCTGAGCTCCAGTTCTGATGAAATTCTAGGATTTTGATTGGATGTTACTGATCAGCAGGCGTTTGTGTGATGCAACCAAGATAGCTAGCATTAGCAGATAAATTAGCACTCGACCCTCTCGAACAACATGGCGGCGGAGAAATGCTAAAATTGAGGCTTCGATGTGCATGAATGACAAATATCAGTCCGTCCCTGTCTACCAACAGAAGTCTGTAAAGATGCTGACGAGTTGACCCCTGACCTCTGGGTGCCACTTGTGTTTGACATTCTCGTAGGAGGCGGGGCTTGAGATGGAGAAGCAGATGACGAAGACGTTGGTCTGGGGGTAGGAGAGCGTCCTGAGCCGGTCGTACTCCTCCTGCCCTGCCGTGTCCCACAGGTTCAAGCTGATGATCCTGCCGTCCACCGTCACCTGAGCAGACACACACATGCACACACACATGCACACACACACACACACACACACACACACAAAGTTATGTTTCATGACAGAAAGTTTCACAGTCGTGTTGTTTGTAACTTTGTCTCTCAGATCTCAGTTTTGATACGTGCGTGTTTGTGTGTGTGGGGGGGCATTGGGGGCGTGGCCAATGCTAAACTGCCCCTTTATTTGCATATAATTTGCATGAGGCACAGGGACCTGGCTCTTCCTGGCTCATGTGTGACGTCCTGATGTTTAGAAACTGATTTACGGCTCTGATAACGCTCCACAGAGACGGGATCTGATCTAACAGGAAGTGAGCATTGCTGTAACTTCCTGTATGCACTAAGAGCTGCTGGACACCGACTCAACGGCAGCTTTTTGTTGCACAGGTCGATTCTGCGTTCTCACACAGCTGACCTTTGACCAGCACACAGGTGTGTCGGACCCACCTGGTGGACGACAGCTGGATGGACTTTATTTGTTTCTTGGTAACGGTTTTATTTCAGATTCAGGGGTTTTTGTTTCCCAGGTGACACGTTTTATTTTACCAGCAGGGAGAAAAACATGAACGTGAACTCGTTTTTATCTGAAAGGTTTCAGTGTGAAGGACTCGAAGGATGCGAGGGGCAGAGCGAGGGGCGGAGTCTTCACCGGTACAGTCACCTGCTTCAGACTCAGTGAAGCTCACATCACACAGACAAACTTGAAGCTCACAGCTGTGATCGTGATCATGTGATCATGTAATGGTGCAAGGACATTGTTCTGCTCCTACCCCTTTATGGTCCCTGTCTTCTGATTGGCTGCCAGGTGACCACATCCCACAGAACCAGCGGCCTGAGCTTCAGAAACATGTTTAACATGAGCTGTTGGAGCAGGAGAGGAGACGACCCGCTCCACCTCGAAGGTGGAGGCCATGTGAGTGTGTATCTGTGGTACTGCACGGTACTGTAATACTCACACAGTATTACTATAGATAGATTTTTACTGCAGTCCGTTATCAGCTGTTAATCAGCTGGTTAACGGCTGTCATCAGACACACGCAGCTGCTGCAGGCGGCCTCGCCGGCCTGCGAGCTGATCATTATCATGGCTTTCGATGATGTCGTGTGTGGGTAGACGCGAGTTCGAGGCCCGTGTTTGGACTCGCTTTGTTCTAACTTTCACGGATTGGTTGCCTAACTCGGCTACATGGTGACTCCACAGAGGTGTCACCCGTGCCAGTGATCAGAAACACTCAGGAACTCTTTAATCATCAGATCAAAGCTGTGATTGGGCTGCTGTAGAGGTCAGGTGACCTTTGTAGGTGAGGGAGAGGGCGAGCACTCACCTGGCTGCTGTAGTTGTCGAACACAGTGGGGATGTACTCTTTGGGAAACGCTCCGGTGGTGTAGGATATAAGGAGACACGTCTTCCCCACAGCACCGTCACCCACAACCACACACTTTATAGTTTGCATGATGACCTCTGACCTCTGGCCCCTCGGTGACCTGCGGAGGACAGAAATGTGAGTTTGTGCTATCATCAGACCACAGAAAAAAACAGCTGACCTGATAGGAAACAACCTGCAGCTCCGCTGGCTGAGGTTACCTCATCTTTTCTCACACACGAAGAATAAACAGACTCTTTTCACCTTCTTTAGGTTGTGATTGGCTCGTTCACAGTGACCTGGTGTCTTTATTCTTTCATGTTTTGTCTCTTTGTGGTTGTTTTTCTTTGCGGTCTTTTCTGCCCACTCAGAGGTTGTTGTCCCCTGTGGGAAACCTTTGGTCACCTTGGTTATTCTGTCTTGCATCATTCTTTCCTCCTTCAGGTTATTGTTTATCTTTCTGTGGTGAGATCGTATCTTTACTCTTTCCTTTTTGTCTTCTATTAGGCTCATGTTGATGTGTGCACACTGCAGATCCACACCAGCACACCTATGATCTGTTTTTTTTACCTTCAGAGATTCTGATTGGCTAGTTGGTGCTGCTCCGCGGTCAGAGACTCCTCGGTTTTCCTTCGGTTAACACAGTTTGTTCAGGAACACGTGACGTCCCATCATCTGCCTGCAGAGAGAGAGGAGGGCGGTTTGTCCCGGTCAGTATTTGTGTTTATGGAAATGATGGCTGCAGAAGGAAACGGTCTCCAAACAAAGCAGAGATGTTATCCTGCA
>NW_024582866.1:263442-271051 GCF_018398535.1 Haplochromis burtoni | reverse complement strand
TTGAGACTCAACATCAAGAAGACCGAGTACGTGGAAGCTGGCCCCCAAACTGATGGCACCATTAACATCGACGGGGAAGACCTGAAGAAGGCTGACCGATTCAAGTACTTGTGATCGATGATCAGTGGTGACGGGATATCCTTCAGGACGTGCGAGCAAGGGTCAATGCCGCATGGACGAAGTGGCGTCAAGTGACTGGTGGGCTAAGTGACCGTGGAATGCCAGACCATCTCAAGATTTACGAGACTGTGGTCCGCCCAGTTGCCCTGTATGGATCGGAGTGTTGGCCAGCCACCGCCACGCACAAACAGGCCCTGCACACGATGGAAATGCGAATGCTCAGGTGGTGTCTAGGCCTCACGCGTTGGGACCAAGTCATGAATGAAGACGTCAGAAAGCGGCTCGGCATCGCACCAATCACGGAAAAAAATGTGCGAGGCACGGCTACGGTGGTGCGGACACGTATTACGCTCCGACGACAGCTCAGTGGAAAAAACAGCAATGAGGCTTGAGCCCGGAGGTCAGCGACCCCGTGGCAGGCCAACGAAACGGTGGATGGATGGAATAAAGGAAGACATGAAAACGCTAGAAAGAAGAAGAACACACAGTTACACACCGTGGGCGAGTCACAGTGTGTAACTGTGTAACGTGCACTGGACCCTTTGGCGGGCCTCTTTTAGGCCCCGGCCCATATATTTGACCCCCCTCACACACATGCCTGCAGACCGGTTTAAAAGTAGAACGAGCGTCCAGGTCTGTGTGGCTGAGGCCTTCGATGGTTTTAGAGCATCAGATCAGAGATCACCCAGGACTGCCAACCACACGCCCCCTGCCTGATCCTTACTGTGCCGGAAGTCCCTTCCTGTTAACAGGGAGTTCTTCCTCCCCACAGTCCAGACCCACATTCACTCCACAGTCTCATCCTCCTGATCGAGTCTGAACTTCTGATTTCTGGACACAAACTCCAAAAACTGTCTATGAGGAAAAACAGCAGCAGCACCAACGAAGAAGAAAAGGAAAGCAGTGCATGATGACCTCAGCGGTTCCATGACGAGCAGCAAAAAACTGAAACGTAACATTTCATTGTTTTATTATCATCTTAAACGTGATTCTAGCAATAATGAGACGGGCTGCCGGTCTGAGCCGTGTTCGGCCTGTGTGCCGTCGTCTGTTTCTGCAGCTTTTAGGTCGTGTTTTGTGGCTACTGTCATTCAGTAATAACAGTTGTACACCAGCAGAGGAGTGAAGCACGCCGTCTCCAGCTGTGCGTCTAATCTGGATGAAAACACAGCTGCTCGCAGTCGTTTGAGGCGTTTCAGCCTCTCTGTGGTTTTTCTATCAGTGAAAGTTTCAGTTTCGTAGTCTGACTTCGCACACTCGAGGACCGACAGCGCTGACGACAGGCGGTCTGCAGACGCTCTCCAGATGTGTGGGCGGAGAGCGAGGCTCAGCCCAGACTCTGGGGACGCCAACCCCATCCTCCCCTCGCTCCGTATGGGTGGAGGTCAGCTGAGCTCACTGCTGCTGGAAGCCTTAACCTCTGATCTCACGCTTTTCCTGCTTATTCTTCTCTCGCTCGCATCGACACAAGCGCAGAGCTGTGACCTTTGACCCCTGTAGCGCCACAAGAACATGTACACGTCTGAAGGAAAACTGAGCGCTGATGGCGAGGTACTGTTCAGCTGGTCATTAACAATGTTATTCAATCAGCCAATCGCATGGCAGCAACTCGACTCATTCAGACACAGAGACACGGCCAAGACGACCTGTGATTGGTTGTTGGGCAAACCTCTCCTCTCAATT
Source organism: Haplochromis burtoni (assembly GCF_018398535.1). Taxonomy (NCBI): domain Eukaryota; kingdom Metazoa; phylum Chordata; class Actinopteri; order Cichliformes; family Cichlidae; genus Haplochromis; species Haplochromis burtoni. The sequence continues at coordinate 269,248 of NW_024582866.1, read as the reverse complement.
TCTGCTGCGACATTCAGACACATCTGCAGCAGCTGTTTGATGATGTCATGATGATGTCATGTCAACATGGACCAGAACCTCTGAGGAATGTTTCCGGCCCCGCCTTGAATCTGAGCTGCGAAGAATCGAAGCAGTGCTGAAGAAAAGGTGTACCTAATATATTGGCACAGACTGTATGTACTCAAACACAGTGAACGCTCGGTGCCATGAGCCCAGACGTCTGTGCAGGCCTGCGTCGCTCATCAGCTGGCCTCCAGAAGTCACCCAACCGGCAGAGAGGAAGGCGGGGCCTAAAGAGCAAAGCAGCTTGTTTTAAAGACAAAGAAGGATTATTTAAAGCAGTGAGTCATGCAAAGCTGCTGTAGGAGAGTCAGTTTTCACCGTTATTTCAACAGGAAGCTGCGGGACTGTGTTAGGGTGGTCAGGGTGGGGATGGGGGTGTCACGGGACCGCCGCAGCTCGCCAATGTGTTTATCAGACAGTTCATGTCTGACGTCTGAGAGAAATGACGCAGTGACACACTTCTACTGCTGAGGACGCCGGTGGAGCACACCCGGCTGTTGGAGTGTTGTAACGGCGTCCTGTTGTAACGCTCGCAGCTTCAGAAAAAAGGAAGCCCTCAGCAGGAACACGCCGCTGTGGTTTCATGTTGAAATATAGCAGGAACTCCACTGCAGGCTGCGTGAGCGCAGAGGCGTGGCGCTCATTTCAACACGTCAAGCTCACGTACGGCAACACCATCGCTATCATCATCGTGCTTTCACAGACAGAAAACTGCATCACGCTGCACTTGCTCTAATGTCCACTAGGTGAAAACACAGCAGCTTTAGCTCTGCTCGTCCTAACGCCAAGCGGCTCGGCCTGAAAGCAGACGCGAGGGGAACAGAGTCACACTGCGAGGACAAAAAGAGGAAGCAGAACAGAGCGCGGTGACCTGCAGCCGGCCGTGTAAACGCTGCCTTCCTGGAACTGTGTGATTAAAGTGTGAATCTGCTCTTTTATTTTTGGAGACACTTAATCAGTAAGAAACCCGTTAGAGACACGAGATGCTGAGCTGGCGGCGAACAGCCTCACGCTTCTGCCCGCAGCCAATCGGGGGAAAGGGAGGAGCCTCCGTGATGTCACCCGTTGGTGGACTGCACCTGTGGAGACATTCTGGACGTCACCATCTCAGCTTTGGGTAACAAAGGTTGGAGCAGGACATGGTGCACGCTCAGTAAGTGGAGACCCACAGAAGCCACACCCAGCTTTATCAAAAGTCTTGAGCCTCCCCCCCATTTGTTTTTTACCTTTTCCTTCCAAGCAGCCGCACAATGTTTGAAATGTACATGAGCAACGGTTTCTTTCTTTGGACATCGGCTGCTTTTTCACTCCAGTCCGGTCCTCGCACCTGACCACAGAGTTCACCCGCAACTCTGAGCTGTGACCCAATAAAGCACGACCAGCGTTGTGTCCACACACACAACTTAATTTTGTTACCAGCAGCCTGTCACACAAACACAGTTTGACATACAAACAGGATTTTTGCACCAACAAACTGATTCCAAGTGACACAGGAGCTGAGAGACCTTCAGGCTGATGGTCTGCTGCTCACTGAAGCCTCATCAGAGACGTCCCAGTGAGGACGTCCCAGTGAAGCGTGGCTGTCGTGGGTCCAGCTGCAGGTCGTCAGTGTTGCCGAGATCTTTGATAAACTGAATTACAAACTCTGAAAAGTTCCGTCAGAGTCTGATCCACCAGCAGGAACATCTGGAAACATCTGGTTATCATCAGCTGTGTTTTTTTCTGTTCTCAAACCGATCTCCCCGTTGGAGTTCAGTCTTTGTTCTCCTCGTCTTTCCTCGTGTTGTGCATTTTCCATTGTTTCGGTTCCGGGTCGCTGCTCGTTGGTCGACCGGCCAGTGCTACCTAGCCTGACCGGTCTCCCCAATGTGATGTTTGTGTTTTGTATGTACGGTGGGCAGGGCATCTATCTTAATTGCCCCTTACAGTAAATAAAGTCTCTCTGACTGATCCTGACAGAGAACAGAACACAGGCAGAAACATCCAAAGAAGAGCTTTGAGTGTTTCTCAGGAAGCCTGGAGATCCTCACAGAGCTGCTCACAGCTCAGATTCACTTTCATGCTCGTTAGCGGTGCATAAACTCTATTTACATGTGTCCATAAATCCTGTTTCCTGTTGACAGAAGTCATAGCTACATGTTCAGCTAGATAAAGAGGATGCACCTTTATGATTTTTGTAAACAAACACTGCAGGGCTGCAAACAGTCACATGACTTCACTGTCATCACCTCTAAAGCTCCGCCCACCTCCTGTAGTCTCACGTATCCACCTGCTAGCCTGTCCCCTGCTGTGGAAGCGTCTGACGTTCTTGACGAGAGACCTCGGATCAGAAAAAGGGCTTCCAGACGAGGGAACAGGAAGTGCAGGCTGAGGCTCGCTGCGTGCTGAGCTCAGCTCGTGTATCGGGCACTGACACAGAGCTCTGAAACACGCAGCGGCTCCATGTCCACTCGACTTCTTTACATTTGTTTGAGTGTGAGACTTCACGTTATGGAAAACTGTGGTGCTGTTCGCTGCCAGCCTCAGAGTAACAGCTGGGCTCTGGCGTCCGGCTCTAATGGGAAACATTTCTCTGTGGTGACGGTGACCAGCGGCCGCCGTCTCTTTTATGAGTGTTCTGGCTTCGGGTGTCTGTGTTTCAGGAAGTAACAAAGAGCTTTGGTTTCGTCTCGTCAGCTGTCTTCTTTTCTTGTATTTTTATTTTCTTCTGCTGGTTCAGAGCGAGCTTCCTGAGCCGCAGAGGAACTGAGCCTTCCCACAGCCGGGAACGTCTCTAAAACCGGAGCTGCCGCTTTTACAGAAGTCCTCGCGGCTCTGTGGGCTTTTTCTGACTTTCAAAAATGAGAAACCCCCTGTGGCAAACACACCTGCTGCACAGGACCTCTCACAGCAGCAGCAGATTGTGACACGTCCAGGACAAAAAAGGGGAACTTGAAGCAAACGGGGCAGAGTACAAAAATGTGTCCTTGCCGTTATGAAGCAAGCGAACGCTGGCGTGCAGGTCAAACAGCTACCACAGTGTCTCCGCTCCACGCCGCCCTCACCGTAAAAACACAGCAGCCACAGAAACATCCAGAGAAACTAAAGTGCTGGTTTTCCTGCTGCGTGCCATCAGTCAGCAGACGAACGTCTCTGCAGGACTCATCTCTCAGCTGCAGCCTTAAATTGTTTTATCTTTATGTTCTTTATAGACCATCATCATCTGATAACTGGGCTGTGGGTACTTGGTGGTTCTCGGGTGCGTGGCTGGATTTTCCGTTGTGGCCTGGGGTGGCTTCGACCTGTGTCGGGGGGTGGGGCTCTGCTGGGTAGTGGGCGGTTCTTGGGCACCTGGAGCCCTGAGATCCGGATCTGGGTTTGCACTGATGTGACCCCTTAGCAGTGCGCGCTCCTCCTTCCTCCTCCTCCTGCTGCTGGAGTCGTCGCAGAGGCGTGTGGACTCAAGTCTTCGTTAATCTTGGGGGGGCCGTGGATGATCCATCTCTGTCTGCCTCTGGATCCTGGGGGGCGTCGCTGTAGCCTCCCACACACACACACTGCTGTTGTTACAGCTGCAGCAGTCGGTGATGATTATTCTGTTCGCACTCATCTCTCAGCTTGTTTACTCTTTATTACTCTTATATTTTTACAGCACTGGGACTAAAAGGCTGAAGAACAAACTTCCACCAGCAGAGGCTGTTGGGCTGCAAACACACATTTACAGCAGTGGAGAAAATTTCACCAAACTGGGGACAGAAACTCCAGAGAGCAGTCGAACTCCCCGGGATTCTGAACCAAACCACACTGACAGCACAAACACAGAATACCAGAGAAACGTTACAGGCCATCGAGTCTCACCGTGAGCGCCCCTCCATCGGGGGAGAAGGGGGCGGTGCACAGTTCGTCCTCGCCCTGACAGACGCTCCGACTGCCAAAGAGGAACCGTCTGTGACGAAACCGAAACGGGAAGGGTTTGCCCGCCATTCTCTTCATCCAGCAGCAGCTGGTATGAAGGAAAAGTGTTCCCCGAAGCCGGCGTGTCCAAACTGTCCGCTTTCAGTCTTATTTGCACCCCAGGCTCAGAAATAACAAACTGCACCAAATCCTGGACCTCAACCGAACCTGCACCACCCAGAAATATCCCAGCAAGCATCAACATCGCTGCCCCGAACACACAACGACAGGCAGCGCCGAGCGGGACTACGGCGGCTGTAACATGTCCAGACCAGGTGAAAACGCGTGTCCACGAAACACCTGAACGCACCAGCAGCACAGGGATTAACCCACACGAGCCCAGAACATCAAACAGACCAACATCACACCAATCCCAGGATCAAACCACATCAATGACCAAACAGCAGAGAGGTGGGTCAGAGGTGGGCCCGGGTCACGAGCTTCGCCGCACTGACACCGCCGCCCTCTGACTTCCTGTCTCAGTCCCGGGGTGCCTCGGCTAGCTGACTGTGATGTTTTTGATTCACATCTGAGCGCAGCTGCCGATGCTCTGCGTGACGTCGTCGTGGACAAGATTAGTCGTGTTTTTCCAGCATTGACACAGATTTTTGTGACTTTCTCGCAGTGACTTTACCGTCTCACACTTTTGTAGTTTAGGTGACAACACCCGAGTTCTTGCTGCAGCTTCGATGTCATGAAAATTAAAACTGAAGAATTATAGCCTGAACTCTACATTAGGGCTGTGTTACATTAGTGTTTCTCTGCAGATACTTCCAGGAATAACTCATGAACCTCAGACGTGGAAATTAGTCTCTGAGATGGACGGTCAGACATCTACAGGTTAATGATGACTGGGATTAAACCAAATCGGGGCTAAAACAACCAAAAATATCAGCAGACTTAAAGCAGCAGACCCGGTTTGGGACAACCGAGCACCAAACAACACGTCACTCATCCAAGACTGTGAGAAGATTCAAGCTAAAACCGCAAAAAGCAAGATGAGCGCCGCCCAGCACGCCAGCTCAGACCAAACTACAGACGTTTGACTCACATGTGAAAGTCTCGCCTTCACCACCAGGCTTGTGTGTGTGTGTGTGTGTGTGTGTGTGTGAGTGTCACTCCTCTGCAGTCTGATAACCAAGTGAGCTAGCATTAGCTGATAACTTAGCATGCTATCCTTTTGTCCAAATATGGTCACTTCCTGCTACAAAAATAACTAAAAACTCAGAATGTGAAATCTAAAAAAAACAAAACCCTGATGAATGACGTCAGAGGCCTACGTCCATCTTTTGTGTACAGTCTGTGTTGCCGGGCTCAGTGCGTAAAGATGTTTTCTTGGCTTGTTGTGTCAGCAGATTAATGTGTTCAGTTCAATAAACATCCTAAACTCTGATCTGCTCCTCACAGACAAAACTAGCCTGTGCAGGTAACATTAGTACAGGTACTGTTCCCCTGATAATCCATAATAATCTGAATAAACTGAAGCTTCACACTGTGATCGTGGGGATGTCAGCAGCAGGCACACTGCGAGTGTGCTGCAGTAAGTCAGTCGTTACTCAGGTATAGTGCGTGTACACTGCTGTGACACTCTCACAGGGACAAACTTTGAGTTCAGTCATTTCAACATAAGCAAGAGTTTAGCAGAACCAGCTGTTCAGGTATCGATCAGCACTGATCGGTTATTGTTTCTGAGAATCTTTAACGCTACACCAAGTTCAAAACAAGAAGTGACACACACGCACACACACACAGGGAGTGGTCGCACTCCATCTCCAGTTTCCTCCAAACATCAGCGCGCGCGCGCGCGCGC
>NW_024582866.1:245932-253192 GCF_018398535.1 Haplochromis burtoni | reverse complement strand
ACCCGAGGGATTAATAAAGTTCTATCTTATCTTATCTTATCTTATCTTATCTTATCTTATCTTATCTCTTTAAATAAAATTGAATTAAATTGAATTAACGTCACAGCAGCCATGTTATTAGTCACATGATGTCATTACAAAGCTCCAACAGCACAAACACCCTCCACCGGTCCAGTTCAGGTGAAGCCACCTGTGTCACCATCCACCTGTCAGCCACAGAGGCCACGCCTCTGTTAATGCAAACATGAATCCTTGATACAATTTAAACAGTTGAGTTTTAAATGAGGTCAAAAGACGCCAGTTAGCAAGGATCGGGAATCCAAGTGCCTCCCTCTGGAGGTGTTCTGCCCACCATGGAAGAGAGCCTATGGTTCACCCATAACCCAGGAGGAAAATGATACTTTCCTGGGAACGCTGGATGTCTGAAATGCCCGGCCGAGCCTGCTGCATGAGCTGACCGTGGACAAGTGGGTGAAGAAGGCTGTAAACATGTTTGTTTCTGCTGTTGGACGTGGTGACGTGGGAGGTCATAGGTCAAGAGGACTGACACCATCATGTCTGATGGTGAAGCACGAACCGGCTTATATGTGAAAAACAGAAGCGTTGCGTTCAGGGCTTCTTAAAAGGAGGAAAAGTCACATGAAGTGAAAAAAAGCATTTTGACCTGTTTAAACTTTGCGTAGTGACTTACTGTCTCGTTTCAGAGCCACACAGTGTTTTCATCTCTGTTAATAACACAGACATTTTTCTTCCAGGCTTTATTCACTGTCAGACCTCAGAGCAGATCAACACAAACTCACGCTGACGGTTTTGTTTCTGCAGCTCCAGAAATGTCAGAGTTTATGTCTCTGAACTCAAAATTTAAACTTTATTAACAAAAGTGTTTAAGACAGGTTATAAAAAACATTTAAACTAGTGTTTGAGTCCATTCATTTAAAGTTCTACCTCAGCAACAGTACAATCAGCTGGTAACTCGGGTACTTTTAGAGTACTTTTACTCTGTGCTGCTCCTTCTGAAATATAAAGAAAGTATGCCGTATATACTGAGTACTTCTACTTTGGATACTCTGAGTACATGTTGCTGATTCTGAGTATTTTCACTCTGTTGGGCTCAGATGCAATATCAGTTTTCTTCTTCTGGAACTACTTTGTGTGGTGGATGAAGACGAGTCACTCGTTCACTTCCAGAGGCGGTAGAGTCCCAGAGCGATGGCGAGGCAGGAGAAGAGGGTGGCTGAGGAGGAGCAGAGCGTTCGATCAGCGTTACTGAAACATGGAAAGTCAGGTCTTCATTCAAACCTCCAAATTAAAAACAGCAAATTAGATTCTCGCGCTGCTGGAACTTTGATATAAATTCAGAGCCGACGTTTGTAAAGATGAGTTTGGTGTCTGTCTGAAGTTTGAAAGAAGCAAGTTCATCATCAGGTTTTAGCACGATAGAAATCAGGTTCTACGTGTGGTCGGAGCGCTGCGGCTCATCCACCTGTGGTGGCTGATGGGTAACAGTCCAGCTTCATGAGTGCTAACATGGCGTGCTAACGTGGCGTGCTAACGTGGCGTGCTAACGTGGCGTGCCACAGGGCGCGATTTTAGGACCATTTTTATTCCACCTTAAGGCGGCAGGTTTCAGGTTCCTGAGCCGTCAGTGCAGGAGCTCCACAGGGATCCGTTCATGGACCAAACTGTGATGGTTTTAGATCGTGTTCAGCCTTCAGTCCCATCAGGACGCGTCGCCTGCTGATATCACCGTACGATCTGTGACTCGTTACCTCACGCTGCATCATCAGATACGGCTAAACACGACGCTACGTCCTCTGATTTCACTGTAACGTTTTTATATGGAGAGACTGAATCACACAGGCTGTACACAGCGTGTTGAGAAAGTATTTATACGCCGTGAACTTTGACACATTTAGTCAGAAAGTAGCAGATACCTGTGAAGTGGTACGAAGACGATACATGATGTCCAAATAAAAATGTGAAGTGTGTTTGTATCCAGCCCCTGTACTCAGTGCAATCAGCCCCCGTAGAAGTCGCTTATTAGAGCAGCGGTCCCCAACCTTTTTTGCGCCACGGACCGGTTTATGCCCGACAATATTTTCACGGACCGGCCTTTAAGGTGTCGCGGATAAATACAACGAAATAAAACCAGTAAAACACAGGAAAACCGAGTAAACGATAAAAACGATAACAAAATAACTGAAAACCGATAAAAACCCTGAAAACCAAACATTTCACACCTGAGCCTCAACTCTCGCGGCCCGGTACCAAACGACTCACGCACCGGTCCGAGGCCCGGGGGTTGGGGACCGCTGCTTTAGAGCACAGAGTCCACCTGTGTGTGATTTAGTCTCATTATAAACACACCTGCTCTGTGAAGGCACCACACAGCTCAGGGATGAAGACGAGTTAGCTTATATAAAATATCCTGAGCTTTGAACATCTCTCTGTTCAATCCATCATCCAAAAATGGAAAAAGTTTCCTACAACTGCAAACCTACCAAGACACAGAGCGAGCACGGCGAGCACTGGTCAGAGAAGCTTCCACGAGGCCCACGGTCACTCTGGAGGAGCTGCAGAAACCCACAGCTCAGAGAGAGTCTGTCCACAGGACAACTGGAAGTCATGGACGGCACAGATCTATGTGGAGATATGGAAGAGTGGCAAGAAGAAGCCCTTGTTGACAGAAAGACATAAAAAGTCTCGTCTGCAGTTTGCCAGGAGTCGTGCAGGGACACAGCAAACGTGGGAGACGGTGCTCTGCTCAGACGAGACCAAAGCTCGAGGACTTGAGACTGGGAAGCCTCAACATACAGCAAGAGCTCCAGAGGGACCTGGATCAGAGTACTCGTGTTAGGACGGTCAAAGTCCAGACCTGAAGCCGACCGAGCGTCTGTGGCGACACTTAGAAACCGCTGTTCACAGACGCTCTGCGTCCAGTCTGGCTGAAGTCGAGCTGCTTTAAAACAAAGAACAGGCAGAAATGTAGCCTGCAGCTGCGCAGAGCTGGTGGAGACGAACCGCAAAGGAAACGTGGCTCAAAGTACGACACGGATACAAACGCACACTGCGTGAAGCGTGCATCGTTTTCACACCACTTCAGTTATGTGCTGCTTTGTCACAGAAATTAAACATTAAGTTTGTGGTTGTAAAGTGACACAATGTGTAAAAGTTCACAGGGTAGCAACACACTTACACATGTAGGTACAGCTGCACTGTGTACTACAGCGCCCCCTGCTGTCCACACAGAGAAGAAAACTGGTGTTTCTCTGAGGACAGATGTAAAATGTTGTGCTGACAGGCAGCAGCACGGCGTCAGCGTCAGACTAAAGTGTTCGTCTTCACGCCATCGCAGACGCACAGAAGCACTGCTGCCGTCTCACCTGCCAGGTAGCGGATCGTCTGCAGTTTCAGGGACTCCAGCAGCGTCTTCAGCGAGGCCACCTGCAGGTCCAGCTTCCTGTTGATCTCCATGTTGTCGTTTTCCAGCTCGGATCTCTGAGCACGAGACACACGTGATGTCATCAGTTAAAACAACCAATGGCCCTGCAGAGCTACAACCCAACGGGTACTTTACAGCATCAGTACTGCAGCTGTTGTTTTCACCTTGTGATGAAAGTCTGACGTGGCCTCCATCAGCTTCTTCTCCTGCTCAGTGAACTGAGAGAAAAACATGAAAGCAGCTTCAGAGACGCGTCACGTGCCCACGTTCCTTTAAATTTACCCAAACGGAACCTTTAAGCAGCCGAGGCGAGTGGCGAGCGGCCGGACGAACCGCCCGATGCGTTTTGCTAAAGCTCCGCTGTTCCTGTGGTAAATTCCTCGCGGGCCTCACCATGTCGGAGACCCTGCTCCTCTCCAGGTTGATGTCCAGTTTGGTTTCTGCCATCATTTTCTTGCTCTCCTCCTGGAGATAAAACACATCAGCAGACACGTCGTGTTACAGCAGGGACCTCACCCAGGGTCTGGATGTTTCAGCCTGGTCAAGCCCACATGGGATCATCACTCTCACCTTCAGCCGGTTCTGGAGCTGCTCCAGCTCTCGCTTCATTTTCTGCAGGAACAAAAAGATTTTTAGAAAGTCGGGACGCTGCAGAGACGATCCAGAACAACCTGCAGATGCTTTTGTCTCTTTGTTAATCTAAAGACTAGGACGAGAGTCCAGCACGTGTAACATCATCAGACACATTGTGGCTGATTGTGACGCAGAAGAGGACCGAGAACAGAGCCCTGTGGGACGCCTGCACCAACTCTTCTTCTTCTTTAGTCCTAACCCGGAGTTATGGTCCCAGGAACCAGAAGCTTCATTACGTCCATTAAGGTGCACTGACAGGTCAAAATGTGAGCTCCACCATCAGCTGATGAACTTCCTACAAAAACTTCCACATATTTAACAAATCCGAGTAACACGCTAACTGTGACAGACTCGAGGAGGTGTCCAGATGTTAGGCAGGAATACTGGACGATTGGAGAAAATGAGAAGTAAAGCCGACGTACCGTGTTCTCCGATCGCAGGTTAGCGAACTCGCTCTTCTCCAGGATCACCATGTCCTTCCTGACAGAGTCCAGGTGAGCCATGATCTGCTGCAGGGCGATCTCCTAAAGAAAGAAAAGTCTGTAACTCTGTGGAAACAGCTCGAGGGTGGAGCTCGTCTCTGGTTCCCACCTGATGGGATTTGGTCACCATGTCTTTGTAAACGACATCCATGTTGGCCGTGGCGAGAGTGACCAGAGCTGAGACGATCAACTCCGCCTGGTTCTTCTCGAAACCTGCACAAAAATATTCGATGAGCACTCCGTGCTACAGCCGGTACTACACGCCGACACGCCTGACAGTGACCTCACCGCTGCTCTGCAGCTCTGTGACCATGGCGTGGGAATCGAACGTCAGTTTGCGCTGCTCCAGCGGCGTCAGCTCAACCTTCCTCACATCGAAGGTCGTCAGCGGCGCCCCCACATGGAGACCTTTAAAACACACACACAAAGGCTGTACACACACACAGGCCACGCCCCTAACAATGCAGACATGTGATACAATTTAACCAGGTGAGCTAGATCACAGTGTAAACGCTTCTGGAGCTGGACTCTGATTGGCTGTCCTTCATTACTGACTGGGTCCAGATTTATGACCGAAGTATGAACTAGTAAACACAGAAACGTCACAGTGACCGGAAACCAGCGTGTCTGCGGTGATTTGGTGAGTCTGTCAGATTTTTGGGGTCCTCTGCTTCAGCCTCACCTCTCCACGTGACCACCCGCTGCCGGAAACACCTCCTCATGAGCACGTTCATCCCGGAAGCTGCTGTGATTTCAGAGTTTTTGTGACGTTTACTTACAAACTTTGAGTGTTTACGCACAAATACACACAGCGCCCACAAACCGGAAACTGTCACACCGAGGAAGGAGCAGGCCCTACCCATGCTGCATTCAGGGACTGTGGGTCACAGAAAACACCGTGACAGTTGAGGAGACAGCGCCCCCGGCTGGTGCAGACTGGTGAGGGTGTCAGCGCCGTCGGTGCTTCTTCAGTTTGAACTGAAGCACTCAGATGTTTACATGCAACAAACTTTATGCAAAAACATTTAAAGATGATGAAATATGACAGATCAGTGTATTTGCTGGAAGTGTTCAGATATTAATTTGCCATGAGCAGGACGAGTCCATCAGAGGGACTGCTCAAAGACAGAGGCTGACGTGGTTTGGACATCTACAGAGGAGACAGGGTGGAGGCAGGAGGAGGAGAGGAGGAGCTCAGGGGAGGTTCATGGATGTAGTGAAGGAGGACATGCAGAGGGTTGGTGTGACAGAGGAGGATGCTGGGATAGAGGAGATGGAGGTGGATGATCAGATGTGGTGCAGAAAGAGGAACTAAGGGACAAAAAGTATAAGAACATTTAAGAAAAGAGAAGTAAAATCAGAAATTACAAAACTATTTAAAAACAGAAATAAAGAGAAGTTTAAATAGTTTTCATTTTCTTCTCTGAAACTTAAGTTTTTCTTTTAATGAACTGAAAGGTTTTAAACGCGGGAGGAAACTTCAGTGTGTGACATTTAAGTCTAGCACAGACGAAGCTCAGAATTCCGACTTTACCTGTCGACATTTAAAGCATCATTATAAAAGCGAACTTTTTTTTTTTACATAAATATCTAAACAAAACCGAAACAGGACTGAGGACTCTGTTCAAACTCTGTTTAAAAAAATAATAATAACAAATAATTAAAGTTCACTGAGGAACTGTCCTCCTCGGCTTTGTCAATAAAGTTTGAAGCAGACGTCAGCAGGCCGACTGTCATGGCGGCGGACAGCTGCAGCTGGTTCTCGGCGTTAGCTGTGGGAGTTTCTCTGCTGAAGTGCTTCTTCATCAGCGCGTAGTGAGTCCCAAGTCTTCCTCAGTGTCACCGCGGTTATTAGCCACGTTAACGGCATTTCCTGTACGCGATAACAGTGAGGGGTCTGCGCGGGTGTGTGCGGGAAGCTGTGCGCGGATGAGATCGTTTAGTGTGACTTCGTGTGAAATCCGAGTTTGTTTGAACTTGAACCCGAGCCGTCATCATCTGCAGGCTGGGCTTCAGGGATACGCCGTTTTTCTTTAGAGCTTCGTTTTGGCGCTGCTTGATGACGTTTCACACAGGTGATTGACCGTACAGGTACACCCGGGATGCAACGGGCGTCATAAGTCACTCTGCCGGGTCTACTGAGCTTTAATGAGTGTCAGGAGGCTCAGAGCCCGCGAACGTCTCATGAAGCGCAGTGCCGCGTCTGTGAGGACCGGACCACTGCGGGAAATCTCCCGATTAAAACCATCGCGCGTGTCTTTCTGTGAGCACAGCGGATGAATCGGATCTTTTTAAATAAGCGGAGTCAGTTTAAAACACTGACACATTCGGCATGAATCCAGCCCAGCTAACACCTCTGTGCTCTGTAAAACACCTAATAAAGGGGTCCACAGTGTACTGAGAGGTGAGCTGGTGACCTTTAACCCTGAGACATGTGACCTTTGTGTCCATGTGAAGTTAAGAAATGAGAGTGTTTGAGTACATTAGCTCAGATTGATCCTCTGACAGTTGAGGTGTTACTGACAGAGCGCACACCTGCTGTCCTTGAGATGAACATGTGTATGGTCACTGTTGGTGCAGGTGGTGCTCCTCAGGTGGAGGTCCAACGTGTTTAAAGCTGAAGCCTCTATCTGTCCAGCTTGGTCTGTTAAACTGGTGTGTGTGTGTGTGTGTGTGTGTGTGTGTGTGTGTGTGTGTGTGTGT
>NW_024582866.1:228987-245912 GCF_018398535.1 Haplochromis burtoni | reverse complement strand
GTGTGTGTGTGTGTGTGTGTGTGTGTGTCTTCAGCCGGTCGACGGACTTTGAGGTGCACAGGAACTGGTTGGCCATCACGCACAGCCTGCCCGTGTCCAGGTGGTACTATGAGGTGAGGGAGGAGGAGCCCACACTCACCTGTAAAATAAAAGCACCTGTGGGAGGCGGTGGGAAAGCTCGCTGATGTTTCACGAGGCGCTTTCTCTCCTGCAGAACACGTCCGAGTGGACCCTGGACTACCCGCCGCTGTTCGCCTGGTTCGAGTTCGGGCTGTCTCAGGTGGCGCGCAGCTTTGACGCAAACATGCTGCAGGTGGAGAACCTGAACTACGCCAGCCCGGCCACGGTGCTGTTCCAGAGGCTGTCGGTGATCGTCACCGACGTGGTTTTCATCTACGCCGCCAGAGAGTGAGTGTGTCCCCGGGAAACAGCTGGAGCTTCTGACACAGCTGTTTCCTGCTTCCTGATTGGCTCTGTCCTCCTCCTCCAGGTGCTGCAGGTGCGTTCGGGACCCAAAGGGATCTCGGGACATTTTGAGCCAGCCGTCCTTCGTCCTGGCCGTGCTGCTGCTGTGGAACTTCGGCCTCCTCCTCGTCGATCGTATCCTGCAGCTCTGCCTGTGCGCTAAACTGCCGGCCTCCGCGTGGCGGCAGCGTGAACGCCACCCTGGAAAAGTTTTTAATGCGGTCAGAGGGAAACGGAGCTGAACGCGTCCTGCTCAACATCCACTAATGTGACATTTAAAGAACAATTAGGTGTTTGTCATGAACTCTTTACAGTGAACCAAGGCTGTAATCCCACTAATTACACCAAATCTATTTAAGGTGACAAGTGACGACATTTACACGGAGCAATCCGTCAGCCTGAGCAGTTTCAGCCTGTGATAAAAAGCTCCATCGTCTCTATGCTTGTGTCGTGGATGTTGTGTTCCTAATGTTTTGGTCGAGTGCTGGTTTTTCCTTCACTCCCACCTCAGATATTCACTTCCAGTATAACGGCTTCCTGTTCGGGTTCCTGCTGCTGTCGGTGGCCAAACACCTGCAGGTACAAGCTGTGCTCACACTCAGCTGCCTTCATCCTGAGACTCTCCCAAGCAGCTTAGCGTGATTCACAGCTCAGAATAAGCCTCATTCTCTGTCTGAAATGAGCAGTTTTAGCTCCTCCCCCAAGTGGGTGGAGAATCTGTCCTCTCTCTGTGACATCATACAGTTCCAAGAGTAGAAAAAAGTGATTGTGACGCATCGCCTGTGTGATTCAGTCTCAGCACCTGCAGGGGGCGCTGCTGTTCGCCTTCCTGCTCAACCTGAAGCACATCTACCTGTACGTGGCCCCAGCGTACGGCGTCTACCTGCTGAGGAGTTACTGCTTCACTCAGGACAACAAAGGTGAGGTCCAGCCCATGGCTCCTCCTGCTGGTGTGAGTGGGTACTGCGTCTGTGCCGGACTACTGACCACGTGTTTATTTTGCAGACGGCTCCATCAGGTGGTCGAGTTTCAGCCTGCGGCGCCTGCTGGCTCTGGGCGCCATCGTGACCTCTGTCTGCGCTCTGTCCTTTGGCCCTTTCATCGCCATGGTGAGAGGTCACCGCAGTGTTTGTTTTTTTGTTTGTTTTGTTTTTTACTGAAGGTCGCTCGACGGCGCCATGACCTGACGATGCTCGTTTGCCTTTCAGGGGCAGCTCCCTCAGGTGCTCTCCAGGCTCTTCCCCTTTAAGCGCGGTCTCTGTCACGCCTACTGGGCGCCGAACATCTGGGCGCTGTACAACGTGCTGGACAAAACCCTGGCGGTGCTCGGTGAGGCTCCGCCCCCTCTGTTTACAGGACATTAAAACCACGCATCATGATGTGGAGGAGGCGGATGGAGGTCTGAGCGCTCTGTTTTTTTTTCCTCCAGGTGTTCGCCTGAAGCTGCTCGACAAGGCGGAGCTTCCCCTGGCGTCCATGACAGGCGGGTTGGTTCAGGAGTTTGAGCACTCGGTCCTTCCCTCCGTGACGCCCGCCGTCACGCTCGTCTGCACGCTGCTGTCCATCCTGGTGAGTCGAGCTGGACACTGAGACCCTGAGCTGAACCCGATTGTGTTCACGTGTGGGTGTGGTCACGCTTTAACGCCCGATCTCCTCCTCTTCTCTGAAGCCGGCGGCGGCATCCATCTGGCTCCGCCCTCGCGGTGCTCGGGGCTTCCTACGCTGCCTGCTGCTCTGCGCTCTGGGCTCCTTCATGTTTGGCTGGCATGTCCACGAGAAGGCCATCCTCATCGCCATCCTTCCCCTCAGGTGAGCGCCGACCCGTCCTGTCACATGATGATGTCATCAGCTGACGGTGCGGTTTGAACGATTTCGCCTTGTTTCTCTTCCCGCAGCATCCTGGCGGTGGAGAACAGAGAGGATGCTGGGATCTTCCTGATCCTGACCACCACAGGTCACTACTCCCTGTTCCCGCTGCTCTTCACGCCTGCAGGTAAACAGGAAGTAGTTTAATCATTACGTTTGTTCGGCTAGCAGAAACGTGTGAGAGCGCCGCTCGCCAGGGGCTCCAGCGTGCAACAGACTCAACATTACTGCGTTTAGATGATGATGATGATGATGATGGTGTGTTTTTCAGAGCTGCCCTTTAAGGTGGCGCTCATGCTGATGTTCAGCATCTTCTCCTTCACTGCTCTCAGAAAGCTCCACAGGTAAACACAAACACTACTACAGTATCAGTGTAGTTACTACTTGGATACCTTAAAGTACTTTACTTTTAGTATTTTAGAAGTAATCGGATTACTCTGCCCTCAGTGCTCAGGGGTTTCTGCTCCATCCTCTGGAGGTTATCTACCTGCTGGGGTTGGTTGCCGTGGCGATTGCCTGTGAGGTTGTCTTCCCGCTGTCGCCGTGGCAGCAGAGGCTGCCCTTCCTCCCCCTGCTGGTGACTTCGGTGTACTGCGCCATGGGAGTTTGTTACGCCTTCCTGCGCCTGTATGCCAGCCTGCTGCTGCAACGGGAGGACAAGCCTAAACTGCTGTGACACGTCGCGGGTTCGATCCCCAATACCTCTGCCTCCGAGCAAGGCACCGACATGACTGCTCACGGGGACGGGTGGCAGGAAGTGGCTGAAAGTGAGCTGAGGATGCAGCAGGAGGCGCTCTGAGACGTCCTCTGAGCAGCAGTGAGAGGAGCTGAAGCTCTGACAGAGGCTGGAGCTGTGAGGAAGAACCCGACTGTAACTCCACCCAAAACTGCAGAAAGGGCGAGCGGCAGTGAGAGAGTCGTGTTGGTGCAAAGAACTCGAGTGGACCAAAAGCTGCACCCACAATGTTTTTAGCAGCTTTGTCTGATTGTTTAATAAAAAGATGAACAAATCTGTGTGTGTGTGTGTGTGTGTGTGTTGCACTCTGCCTTTGATAAAGGGCCAAAGATTCAGACGTTGTTCCCGCAGCAGGTCTGAGTTTGGCATCCTGCTGTATAAGAACTCCTTGTTTGTGTATTCATTTGTTCAAAGGCACAACCACTTATCAACTACTCACAAAAGCACAGCGCTCATCTTTGATGAGGCAGAAACACGACCAGTTCAGTCAGTCCCCGTATGTATCTGCAGATTTACAACCACAGTAACATCAGCGCAGCTGAAAACTGTCGAAGACAAGAAACAAAACAAGTGACAGGATCACTTCAACATTCAAACATCTTTATACGCTAAAATATTTAATCAAGCTAAAACATAATTAAATGAGGCAGAGGTGGGGAGACCAAAAAAACAGGAAACTTTGAATGTGCACCAACAGCTGTTTCAGCACATGAACTGAATCCCCCACTACCAGGCTTTATGATATTTAAGCTTTAGCTAGTAATCAACCACCCAGCAGGCTCCTGGGTGGTTCCTCAGGGGTTCCACTGGACTTACTGTAAATCAGAAGCTGGACTTCACCACGTTGGATTTGAAGAATAAAAAACAACAAATCTGCGACAGGCAGACCCCTTCACCTGACTCTCAATTGATTTTAATCATGTGCTTCATGAGAAACACAAAACTGAACCACTCATCATCATTATCAGTAAGTCCATCCAGCTGCTCTGAGATTGTAAACAGCTGGAGTGCCATCGCGTTATTGGATCAAAGTACAAAACTTTATTGTTTTTGACATTTTTGCCAGCAAAGTATCGATAAAGGTTCTTAAAAAATGAAAACACAGTGTTTGGGTTTTTTATACATTCTTTAATGGGGCTAAATGAAAAGCACACAGTTTGCTTAAAAGCTTAATTGATAAGGCAGCACAATACATGAGTGGTTAGGACTGAAGATTTTACAGGACACATTTTCACCATAAAAATCTGTTGCACAGTAGGACCTGTTAGCTTAGCCAGACATCCTCAGACCCTCCTGACGTGGTCACACATGTCACCTTGTAAAAATAAAAACATTTAAAACATTCAATCGAGCGACCTGTCGCACAAAACTAGGCCGGTAGTGTGCTTGGCCTTTAAACTTATAGCATATGTATTGCTGTGAGAGTCCACTAGAGGGTGCAGTGGAAAAAGTGGTTTATAAAAAACCCCTCCTGATTCGTGCAGCTGAGCTGATCATTATGCCGACCGTGTTTTGCAAAAATCGATAAAAAGGTTATGATCGATATCTTGTAGACTGTGCATGCAGCCACCTCTGGTTTTTCCCCTTTTCCCAAATTTTGCTTATGTCTGATTTATTTTTCACACGTAGGTGAATGCAAACTTCATCTAAACGCCTGCTGTTGGTGTGTATCCTGTGGATGGATACTCTTAATTTACGCTAACGTTACTCAGTGTGCTGACACGTCCATCATCCTGTTATTGTACCTAATCCTTCTCATTAACCTGCTCTCTTCTCTTTGATTTATTATTAGTGCTGACTAGCTGCAGATGAACCACCACACAGATATGAAGCCAGGGAAGGCGGAGCATGAAGGTTGGCAGTTAGCGTCTTAGTCATCCTCCCTCACTGGCGTTACGTTTTGTTGCTTTTGTAGTTCTCTGTATTATGAGTTGAGCTGGGAGTTACCCACAGTCTTGTTTTTGGTTAGATAGGAAGCAGATGGTTGGTTCACAGCCTTCTTTGTCTTTTGTTTATCTGTTTTTCCTTTGAAAGTAACTTTATTTTAATTAATATAACAGCAGCAGCATGGTGACAACTCATATTAGGTTTTCTGTGTGCCTTTGAATTTGAGGTTATAACATGTTTGGGGGCTTGTCCGGGACACAGGACCTCTCATACCTTACAACACTGTACAGTCTATGCAGCAGATGTCTTCCTGTTTAAACTCTACTCTACCCCAAAGGTTTTTTCTCCTGAAATGACCAGAAAACTTGTTTTTGATATACGGTTTTAATAACGGTGATAAAATCATTGGATATGTTGTATATTTGAGATTCCTCTGTTGAACTGTCCTCCACCCTTCATTAATGACACATCCTCAGGTATAATAATTCCACTCCAAAATGGTGGAAATGTGCGCCTGTTCACTACGTTTAACTGAAGACAGCAGGACATTCATCTACATAAACCTGCTGAACCTTTCAGTAGATTCAGAAGAAAGTGATCAGTGGGTAAAAAGTTGTTTCATCTGTAGGTAGTGCTACTGAAACCAGTGCAGGAATGAATAAAAGTGCAATTCCAACAATGGCCACTAGATGCCATCTCTAATTCGCATTCAAAAAGCACAATTTCATTGAGTCCTTTTTTGGTCTCTTTCACTAAATCTGAGGAAGTGTGCGGGTGCTCACATCTTCATTAATATCATGTTGAGGCTTTGATGTGTTAGCTTGGTTCACTGGGACGAGTACAAAGCTTCTCTCTGAGAAGCAGAGCAGTAGATAGTGGCATACAAATGAGGTCAAGCATAGTACTTGAGTAAATGTGCTTAGTCCTCCACTGTGAGTGAGATGATAGGTTGTTCTGCCCTCAGGCGCCCCAGTTTGGTCCGGCCTGACCCGAGTGGACCTTTGGACTGGCCTGCTGCCAATTGAGCTGATGGAGCAGCTTTGGTCCCTGAATGCACCGCTTCGCTCTGATATGGAAAGTGGATTTATCGACCCCACAGACTGTGTGTTAAACACATCACGGCTGCAAGATGTGTTTGAAACATTTAGTTTTGTCCTCAAAGACATGAACCTGTGTGGGGGTGAAAGATGATGAAGCCTCCTCCAGAGGAAGAATCAGATCCTTTGGCAGCATTAAGAGGATCAGCTGTACGGTAATCTCCCGGCTCACAGAGACAGCACCTTCTCCAAATCACTGTCTCAGTATTACAAAACTATTAGCACACAAATCGCTGTAGCAGTATTCTCAGACATGGATGCATAGCCACAGTTCAGGTCCTTTTACTGTGCTTCTGTCTCAGTATTGATGGACTGTTTGTTTGCAGAAAGTGTAGCTTGATGCTTTTCTTATAGATCAAAGTCAGATGAATAAATCTGGGGCGAAAATCTTTGATGTTGAGATGTTGAAAAGATTTAAAGTTTTTCTGAAAGCTCGTAGTAATTAGAAGAATTATTACTATTAGTTATTATCATCATTATTATTATTGGTAGTTGTTTTTATTAATGCTGCTGTTAAAACTCAACCTCAGGTATCTCAACTTTCTGATTCTCAGTCCAGCGTCAGTGCGACACATTTTCTAAATAGTTGAAGCAGAAATTAGCAAAATGTTGGATGAAATGAGGTTCTCTATGGCAAAGGAATATGAAGACCTTGTTCCCACTGCAGTGGTGTTGGTTCCATACATATAGCACATACAAGAGAAAGACTTGGTGGCACCACAAACTCCTGGTCCAGGGGGACCTACAGCAGGAGGGGGTTGGCAGATGCAGCTCACAGAGTCCATCGTGACCTTCTTCACATGAAAATCAGCCAGGCTTCCTCTCTGTAATATTAAACCTGTCCAAACGGCCAATCACAGCTCACTGCTTCCACGTTTCTCTCACTGGTTGTTCCCCGTCCGGCCCTCAATAATGATCAGTAAGACCGGCGTCAGGTCCATCAGGGTCTTCAGCATGTCCGTGATATCTTCGTGGTCTTTGGCTCCCTCGATGAACTCCTCCAGGGTCAGCTCACCTGCAGGGTCAGAGGTCAGAATCCATAATTTAATGAACAAAATGCCTCTTAAACACAACACAGACCAAAATGTGGAAGAGCTGCCCATCAATTATATAGTGGGAAGTCGTTTGGGGTGTAGGTCGGATCTTCAACTGTGTCGTTTACTAATTATGTGGTTGATTGTTGGCTGTCATGCGACTTTGGTCCAGATCTGGCAGAGAGGAGTTACAGAGTTTACTATCTGAGCTGGGCTCAGCTGTCTTCATTACCTTCTCCTTTCACATCAATCCTCTCAAATATGAGCGAGACGATTTCCTCGGGGTCGATGTCTTTGTTCCGTGTGATGTCTTGGATGGCCTGCAGATGGAGACACCAAGGACAAATAACAAGGTTCTCAATAAGTTTCTGAATCATGAAGATGAGTCAGCATTCAGTAAAATAATCTCTGACTGAGCTTAACGTTTTGTATCGGTCAGTTTCAGGTTTTTCATAACTAGTAATGGGTACCGGTATCCCATGCCATGATGGCACCGGTTGTGACATAAGTCAAAGTCAACTTTATTTGTCAATTCTGCCACATGTACAGGACATACAGAGAATAGAAATTTCGTTACTCTCAAACCCTAGATGAAATAGCAAATGAACATTTAAATATAAGAGAGTGATTAAAAAATGCAAATAAAATAATTAAAAAGTAAAAATTTAAATAAATAAATGCAATACAAATTAACAAGAAAGCTATGCAATATACAATAAACAATATTCAGGTAAGGGTGAATGACACTGAGTGTAAACCAGGCAGAGTAGTGCAAATAGGCAAATAGTGCAAATGGAGATAATAAAGAAATAAACTACCAGGCTTTAAAAGAAATAATAAAAAAAATAAAGAGAAATAAACGGTAGTAACCAGACCGAAAAGCAGCGCACATTTCGGTGCTTTTTTTTCCTGAGCTGTGATACACTTTAGATTCTAGCCAATCATTTTACGTTTCCGAGGATAGTAGGCGGGGCCAGGTACGTACGTTCTTTTAGAGCAGAGCTACAGATTAAAAATGCCCAAGGCGAAGCGGTCAAAGTCTGGCTGTACTTCACAGCAAAAGATGCAAACTCAGCAGCAACAAGTGCTTTAAGCTGATACTGTGATACTGTCAAAGGAGGTAACACCTCGAATCGATGAAACACCTGGCGACGCATAGCGTTTTTTTAAAAGCCGAGAAATGCGCCGTATTTGATAGCTTGCTGCGAGACCTCACACCGAGCACATCTACTGCGGGTGTGGTGCCTGTTATCGGACCCGGAGTTAGCAACATCCCCCAAAAACCCGAAGAGGAGAGTCCTGGCCCCTAGCCCTGCCAGTGTAGCAGAAATGATGAGGATGATGATGCAGCAGCAGCCGTTCTTCTCTGCGTGAGTAGCTTAATGTTGTTCGTGTGTAATTTACGTTGAGTAGGCTAACCACGTTATTACATTAATGCATGTAAGGTGAACTAGCAAACATCATCATAGCTACATGCGGCTGTCTTCTTGTTTGATGGCAGATGCTCCCTTCACCCTGGCCAAAAAGGCTAAAATGACCAAAGAAAAAGTGGAAAACAGTAAACATGAGAGGTTTTTGGACAAAGTTTGTGTTTTTTCCATTGATTAAGCACTGCTTCCAGCCAAGAGTGATACCATATATGCCCCATAGCTGCAGAAAAGGCTAACATTGTTATCTTTTTACAAAAAAACAGCTGAACATGAGAGGTTTTTGGACCAATTTTGTGTTCTCCATTCTTTAAGCACCGGTTTGAGCACCGTTTAAGCACCGGCACCGTTTCAAAAGTACCGGTTTGGCACCGGTATCGGATAAAACCTAAACGATACCCATCCCTATTCATAACTGCGGCTGCAGGGATCGCTCAGTCCAAAGAAGAAGAACCAATGATGTCACGAGGTTCTTCTTCACCACCATGGCCGGTGAAAGCCTGAAACAAACACGTGTTCCTGTCAGGAGCGATTCAGCTGTAAAAGATCAAAGAATCCACGTTAGGATGCAAACAGAGGACCTGGAGGGGGCGTGGTGGTCTCACCAGCTGTTTGCTAAGTTGTTCATGTTCAGGTTGGAAGGAACCCTTTTATAATGCTAACTCATATTTCGTATCTGACGAGTGAGCATTCGGCCACCAGTCTGGTTACTCTGCAGGGAACGACCAGTACTGTGGTTTAGCTCACGGTATCCGTGTCCGAGGCTCCGAGATTACCAACTCCAGAAGCTGAATCAGATGTTTCCGATGCTTTAAAGATGTCCTGGTAAATGTAATCTTGTTCTCCATGTTCTCTGGTCCACGACTGGTCAGAACACAAAGGGAACGGCTTGTTCCACTTTCAGCAGTTTCCTTGACTGATTGATTGAGCTCAGAGGATTAGCAGCGGTCTAAGTTCAGAGCTAATCCAGCCCTGTTCTCTGTGCTTTTGATTCAGGATCCATGTGGAGAGGGACGCTCTTGATTGCAGTCCAACTTTCCTGTAAAGCTGGAAATATTGCAGATGTCTAGTGTGTGAGTTTGAAACCATCCATCCATCCATTCGCTTCCGCTTATCCTTTTCAGGGTCGCGGGGGGCGCTGGAGCCTATCCCAGCTGTCATAGGGCGAGAGGCGGGGTACACCCTGGACAGGTCGCCAGTCTGTCGCAGGGCAACACACAGGGACAGACAACCATTCACACTCACATTCACACCTAGTGGCAATTTGGATTTTCCAATTAACCTATCCCCACAAGCTGCATGTCTTTGGACGGTGGGAGGAAGCCGGAGTACCCGGAGAGAACCCACGCAAACACGGGGAGAACATGCAAACTCCACACAGAAAGACCCCGGCCTGATGTTGGAATTGAACTCAGGACCTTCTTGCTGTGCGGCAACAGTGCTAACCACCGTGCTGTTTGAAACCAGTTTTCTATAAATACATAAACCTTTCTGTGGGACTAAGACAAAATGTAATTGCTGCACCGACCTTAAAAGACACCATGACATCATTTGAAGCTTGAAGCAGTCGACGCAGTGTCAGCGGGATTAAACTGTCTTAAGATAGAAGCTGAGCAGGCAGCATTAAAAAGCTCAAAGACAGGAGAAGATTAAGCCCGTGTCAGCGTGGTGGTCCGTTCATTACCGTGAAGATGGTCTCCAGCTCTTCCTTGTCGATCTTTCCGTTGCCGTCCTGGTCGAACAGTTTGAAGTACCACTTCAGTTTCTGGTTGATTTCTCCCTTCAGCATCAGGCTGATGGCTGCGATGTACTCCACAAAGTTAATGTAGCCATCCTGCAGACACGAAGCAGGGAGTTAAAACCGCACCAGCGAGGGGGCGTTCAGGGACATCCTGTAAGATTCACACCTCAGTTTTAATATGGACGTTTGTTCAGCTTCACAAAACCAAAGCAGAGCAAACGTGACAGACAGAGAGTCTGATGCTGTGGTTCAGCTGTGCAATAATTCTGCACATTAAAAACTGTAGGTTTATGTTACTGTAATACTTACAGGGGTTTTATGACCAGTTTCCACAACAGCAAAACTCGTAGATGAGACTAACAATCATCAGCATTCTTGGGCTGCACATTCACCGATCAGCTGACACTGA
The DNA here is from genome assembly GCF_018398535.1 of Haplochromis burtoni. NCBI lineage: Eukaryota > Metazoa > Chordata > Actinopteri > Cichliformes > Cichlidae > Haplochromis > Haplochromis burtoni. Next base: position 235,250 of record NW_024582866.1, on the reverse strand, counting down.
ATCTCAGCTCCTGATTGGTCAGACTGCGGCTTCAGTCCATCACGTGGTGCTCAGTTTGAGGACTCAAAGTGCTTTTTTCACCACGCAGGTTGGAGGAGCCCAGGATCGAACCACCAACCATCCACATTATAAAACCACCTCCTAAAGTCTCCACACAGAGCTCAACCATTCATGCCTCCAGGCCTCTGTGGGAGGACCTCTTACACCTGAACATCCACCCAGTTCCAGCTTTATTGAAATGTGGACTACTTGTTGTAATAAATGGTTAAAATGCCTCCTGCTCTTCATATTTTACACGTGTCGTTGCTGCAGGCTGAAGCCTTTAATCCAGAGGTGGCAGAAGTACAGATACCCGGGTTTAAAAATACTGCGGTAAAAGCTGAAGGGTGAAAAAGTACCGAGTCTGAAATGTACTCAGAGTCAGAAAGGACAAAGCGAACTGAACCTTGTGCTATATTAAGAAAATAATAAAATAATTTTAGTACATGAGATCATTTACCTGGAGATCTCCTGCTGCCCTTCACCTGATCACAGCATCCTCACACACACAGCTCTGCATGCTGATGGAGCAGGAAGTCCTGCCTCTCCCGGTCGAGCGAGCGCTCTGCACCACAGAGCGATTTTAACGTTTCCATGAAAGCTTTGAGTTTAAAGACTCGTGTTCACAGTATGAGCAACATTTCACATGTGCTGACGTCTGGTTTCATGTTGACAAGAATCAACCTCCAGACTGAAACATGGAGCTGCAGTTCATCTGGTGTCCAGCAGGGGCAGCAGAGTCAGTCCCATAGACTGCCATGTTAAACCTGACAGCAGAATAAACATGTTTGCAGCCTGATACACAAACTGGTCTCTGTGGAGAACTTTGAAACTGCATTCAGGATTAAGGTTGGTGTTATTAGAGGCGTGGCCTCTGTGACTGACAGGTGGATGGTGGCACTTTGATGACATCATGTGACCAATAGCACGGCTGCTGTGAGTTTCTAGGAGTTTATTCGGACTGACTCTTACATGTAACCACGACTACACCATCACCTACGTTAATATTTCAAAACGAGGGATTTCTGATTTGAAGATTCATGTGGTCGCATAGCAACAGCTGCCCAGGCGACACACTGTCAACAGGTTTCTGTGTAAAACTTTATATTCAGCCTTGTATGTGAACATCGACCACAAGCTTCTGTGTCCACTACTTTAAAAACATAGCCTTTAGATATCTGATGACTGGTTTTGGTACATCCTGTATCCACAGTCAGATTTATCAATAAGGAAAGCCCGGTCAGCATTATTGATTATTGATTGGGCTCATTCACAAGCTGCAGAGCTCTCAGCTCAGGTCGAGTTTTCTCTCATAAATCAGACGTTTTCATTTCAAAGCACGTCCCATGTAGAGTCTTTTTTTCTTTAAGCTGAGCTTTCATGTGACCTTTAACCCCACTTTAGTAACACTCGTCTCAAATTGATATCAAAGCCTCATAACTAGCTGTCATACTACCAGCCTGATATGACAGGTTATATGTCATTATTAGATGTTTTGGTCTAATAAGGTGCAGGAAAGCAAATCAGCTCTAAACCCGTCGACGTGTCACTGCTGTCAGATTACTTTTACTTTCCTGCAGAAGCCGCGTCCTATAAACATGGAAGAACAGGCTGGGCAAACTGACGTGGAACGCACCCCGTCCATGTCGAAGGTGAAGAAGACCTGCTCCACGTAGCGGTTGGCGTCCTCGTTCATGCCCTTCAGGTTGAGTATGGCCTTCAGCTCGAACAGCGTGATGAGGCCTGACGGAGACTCCTTCATGAACTTGTTGTACCAGTGGTGCATGTCCTCTGCCAGGATGTCGTCCAGGGTCGAGCCGTGGTTCCCCATGGCGGAGGAGACCGAGGCCCGGTGCGCTGCTTGTTAAAGGCGGTCTGCAGTCCTGCGATCCTCCTCAGGACAGGAAACCCCACAGAAGACGATCAGGCTGCAGGCGGAGGCTCGAGGTGGCCCACATCCAGGCTGCCGTGACTCTGCAGGCACCGAGCGAACCTCAGGACTCTGTAACCCTCTTAGGTCCTGCAGGAAGAACCAAAGAAGCACTGAAAATAACTCCCTAATGAGATCACCACAGGGCTGTGCTGCGGAGGCCGATCCAGGACAGGAGGGCGGGATGGCCCTGGAAGCAGAATTATGTAACCGGCTCACCTGGCAGGCTGCGTTCACACAGAGCGGTTTCCCAACGTGACGCCCACCCAGGACGTTCCTCGCTGCTCAGCTGAGGGGAAAAGTTCAGAAACACACGAGAACCAAGGAGAAAGACGCCCACGCCAGAGAACAAGCAGACCACTGAAGACCAAGACCAGCTGCTCCCACGGTGCAGGGATCCAGAAACGTCTGTGACTATTTTTCTCCTTCTTTCACACGAGCAGGCAGTGAAGGAGGCACGAGAACTGATGACTTCAAAGCAGTTACTTTGGTTTAGTTTCTTTCAAAGCTCTGCTGCGTGTCAGTTTCTGTTCTGGAAAGTTTGCTTTAAGTAAGTTACCCATGGCCGTTTCCTTAATTATTCCACCCAACGCCTGAAACCACGGCCCGAGCATCAGCGGCCTCAAGCAGAGACGCACGGCGCTCTAATCAGATCATCCAGGCAGCGGCTGGACCTGCCGGCAGGTTAAATCAGAGCTGAGACGTCCTGTGGGTCACACTTTCATCAAACAAGAAAAATAAACACAAAATGTAGTTTCTGGTCACTTTGACCTGATCAGTGAGTTTCTCCTTAAACTCATGGATGTCATTTTTGTTTAGTCTCTTTATTATTGTTGAATCGTGACCTCTGACCTTAGCTCAGACATGTGAAGCCTGCAGGTCTTCTTCTGGGTTCTTCTCTGACGAGTAATTTTGGTCGACCGGTCACTCCTGGGAAGGTTCACCCACTGTGGGTTTTCTCCCACTGTGGATCAGACTGATGATGTCACTGACTCTGGTGCTTCTTTACATCACAGCAGGAAGTGTCTGAGATCTTTGGCCTGCTTCACGTTGTCACACTGTTTCACATCACTGAAGGCTCAGATGTGAAGATTAAATCTGGCCCGAGTCTTACTGAGGTTGGTCAGGACGCCATGTTCATCATCTCATCGTACCTGATGTGATTTCATGATGTCGCTAAATTTTGGGAGGATTTTTTTTTCTTGTGTTTTGACCTTGAAAGTTTTTACCTGCTGCTGAATGAGCGTACGAAGTTCCATTAGTTTGTCATTATTATCAGGAAGTCCTAAAAACTCCCTGAAAAGCCTTCAGCTGATCCAAAATGCTGCAGCAAGAGTCCTGACAGGGACTAGAAAGAGAGAGCAGATTTCTCCTGTTTTGGCTTCCTGTTAAATCCAGAATTCAAAATCCTGCTCCTCACATACAAGGTCTTAAATAATCAGGCCCCATCTTATCTTAATGACCTTGTAGTACCATATCACCCTATTAGAGCACTTCGCTCTCGCTCTGCAGGCCTACTTGTTGTTCCTAGAGTATTTAAAAGTAGAATGGGAGGCAGAGCCTTCAGTTTTCAGGCCCCTCTTCTGTGGAACCAGCTTCCAGTTTGGATTCAGGAGACAGACACTATCTCTACTTTCAAGATCAGGCTTCAAACTTTCCTTTTTGCTAAAGCATATAGTTAGGGCTGGACCAGGTGACCCTGAATCCTCCCTTAGTTATGCTGCAATAGAGTAGGCTGCCGGGGATTCCCATGATGCATTGAGTTTTTCCTTTCCAGTCACCTTTCTCACTCACTATGTTTAACAGACCTCTCTGCATTGAATCATATCTGTTATTAACCTCTGTCTCTCTTCCACAGCATGTCTTTATCCTGTCTTCCTTCTCTCACCCCAACCGGTCACAGCAGATGGCCCCGCCCCTCCCTGAGCCTGGTTCTGCCGGAGGTTTCTTCCTGTTAAAAGGGAGTTTTTCCTTCCCACTGTTTCCTCCTCACACGTTGTGTACCATTGTAATAGATTAACTCTGTGTACTCTGTGTTATTGGGCGATCGTGGCTCAAGAGTTGGGAGTTCGCCTTGTAATCGAAGGTTGCCGGTTCGAGCCCCGGCTTGGACAGTCTCGGTCGTTGTGTCCTTGGGCAAGACACTTCACCCGTTGCCTACTGGTGGTGGTCAGAGGGCCCGGTGGCGCCAGTGTCCGGCAGCCTCGCCTCTGTCAGTGCGCCCCAGGGTGGCTGTGGCTACAATGTAGCTGCCATCACCAGTGTGTGAATGTGTGTGTGAATGGGTGGATGACTGGATGTGTAAAGCGCTTTGGGGTCCTTAGGGACTAGTAAAGCGCTATATAAATACAGGCCATTACCATATTGTTAATTTGGAGACTACAATGAGTCTTTATTTGTAAAGATAAAACTTTAAAATACAGTTAAAAGTCTCAAATTTCTACTCTGTACTTCACCAGAGCTCAGTGGGCCAGACTTGTACAGCTGACATCCACCTTCATGTGTTTAACGCCCCTGATAAGTTTGCATTATCAGGGGCGTGTCCTGTTTGACTGACAGGTAGCTTCGTCATCGCGCTGCAGCTGTGACACGGAAAAATCAGAAGTCATTAGCAACTCTTTATTTCTTTGAGCACTGCCAGATAAAATAAAACAGAGCAGATCATCATTACGGTAGCAAAAGTATTTTAATTTCATCATCAGAAGCACTTTGTGACGTCACCGCCTCCTCAGGCTGCGTGTCGCCATCCAATCAAAACCTCGGAGGTTCCCAGAAATCAGTCAAACCTAACGAGGCTTCGAGGGTTCCCTCACAGCTGTGGCTTTAAACACAGACACAAACCACTCATCATCATCATCATCATCATCATCATCATCATGGAAGGCAGCACACAGTAAGAACAGACAGGTCACAGTATATATGGCTGAACAGGAAGAATGCAGTGTTGTGGTGTGGAAAGGCGTTGAGTGGAAACGAACAAGCTCGGCTGGACCTTCGCACGATTGGCCGAGCGTCTTCGCTCATTCGCAGATGGCGGGCGGCGCCTCAGAGTTTCTAAATATTCGCCTCCTGAGCGTCTGCAGGCCTCTTCAGTCAGGTGTAGCTGATACGGGGTTTCTCTCCCAGCACTCCAGGGGCTCGTCGACGCGTGGTCCTCATCGGGCTGAGCTCGTTGCTTCCTGCGGGGGAAACGTTGCAGTTTTTCAGTACATGTACACAAAGTACACAGAGTACTGCACTGATGTCACTCTGGAAGGAGAACAGGTACTTCACCTCGCTCTGTTCTTCTTCTTTGCCGTCTGTCAGTGTAGCGTCTTCGGTCAGGTCCTGTTTCTGCGTCTCTGGCGACCTCGGCTCCTCCTCCTTCTTCTCTGATGATGATGGTGCCTCCTCCTCCTCTTCTTCTGCAGACCCTTTCTCTCCCTCCTGCACATCACCGTCGCCGCTCTTTGACTCTTCCTCTTCGTGAGTTTGGTTTTTCTCAGGAGCTGTTGGGGCGTCTGTTTGATCCTCCTTCTTGAACACGTCACCCTCACTGCCCTGCTCGCCGTCCTGCTCGCCGCCTGCTGCAGTTTTGTCAGCGGGTTCAGTCGTGGAGCTCACCTGTGTGTCTGATGCATCTTTGGCCTCCACCTCTCCACTGCTGGATGTCCTGTGGCGGCGTGATGGCGGACGGCGGCGGATGGAGTGGCGAGCTCTGCCCTGGAGGAGAACCAAAGGGTGATCAACTGATTGTTTAGGCTGGCCGGCGCAGGTATTTACAGGTCACTGAATGCATCACATGAACGCCTTGGAGGGGTCTCACCTTGTTGATGCTCTGCAGGACCGATCCCTCCACCACAGTGGCAGGTTCCTCAAAAGAGGCGGGGCCTTCCGTTTCAGTTACAGGAGAGGTGACTGGGCTGGTGGGGGTTGCTGAGGACGAGGTGGTTACTGAGGTAGCAGGTGGGGCGGAGCCAGGGGAGGGCAGGGGGAAGTTGAGAGGCAGCATCCTGATGCCAGGGCTCTTCATAGGAGGACCCGTGGGCGAGAGCACGAGTTCAGCCTGCAGAGTGATGTCAGAGTGATGTCAGAGTGATGTCAGAGTGATGTCAGAGCGATGTCAGAGCGATGTCAGAGCGATGTCAGAGTGATGTCGGTGCATGTTTACACCAGCAGGGGGCAGCAAAAACCTGCTGGACTCACCTGGATTTTCTCAATTAGACCAGAGTTCCTCTTGACTTTGACAGGTGACGTCGGGGCACCTGCAGGAGGCTGACACACACACACACACACACACACACACACACACACA
>NW_024582866.1:226528-228003 GCF_018398535.1 Haplochromis burtoni | reverse complement strand
TCTCACACACACACACACAGGTGCGTTTTTTCGTAGATCTTCATGTAAATGTGGAGACCAGACGAGGAGCTCCTCGGGAACGTGACCTCAGCTCTCGATTGTCATGTTTAATTTTTGTGCCTTTTTTCCGTCACCACACCAGAAGAACGTGAAAATGTATAAAACTAAAGTGTTCAGTCACAGTTCGTGGATTTTCTTTGACAATATATCCCATCATGCTCTTGAGTTACCTCTGAAGGGTGCTTGTGATTTAATTAATTATTCTGAGGGCATTGTTAAAGCAGTTTGTAAAAGACATAATGAAGAGCCGATTGTAACAAGAGTGGATCGTCTGATTACTAGTTCCCTTTTTCCGAGATGGTAGAACAGCACAAGGCACAAGATAGCTACACAATATCATAATTCCTCTCCCGCAGCGGAGTTTAGGCCCAGACACGGCTAGTGACGTCAGACTTAATGACCTGATCGGCTGTGATTCAGGTCTATGCCGACCAAACCACGGAGAGGACGGAGCACGGCACGAAAGTCGCCATTGACAGTGGTTATCAGTGAAGATGTTTGAGGTGTTTTTGTCTTTTTCTGCTTCCTTTGCAGAAGCGCTTCACACTTCCTGAGCCTGGTTCTGCCGCAGGTTTCTTCCTGTTACAGGACAGTTTTTCCTTCTCACTGTCGCCATGTGCTGCTCTGAGGCGGCGGCCTGAATGATGGAGTTTCTCTGTTTTATTGTGATTTAAGACTAAATAAAATAAAAAATCTGTTGTATTGAACTAAATAGTTTTGTCATTTTTTCTGAGTCATAAATCAGTAATTTCATCATTTTTAACTGTTTCCTGCCATTTGTGTTGTTTTTGTGTTTGTGTAGTCTTTGTTTTAACTGAACCTTCACACATCAGTGCCCCACCAGACCATCGGCTGGCTTTGAACATGTTTCAGGCGTCTTCATCGTTTTGTCATGTTCCCTAATCTCATCTCTGTCTCACCTCCTGCTCGCCTCCCTGGGGTTTGGACAGCTGTAGAGTGCGTGGCGGTCGCCGTCTGACCAGCTTCTCCTGGTAAACGACAAAAACAGCAGTTAAAAAAAAGACCATTACTCCCAGTATGGACACCTGTCCTAAAAGGTTGCCAGTTTGATTCCCTGAATCAGTCAGATCCTATCACCATGTGTGAGTCTGATATGAGTTACTGATTCTTCCCGAGTCCATAAATCTGACTGTTAGCAGATGATAGCAGGTCTGCACTGGACGTGTCTACGTCCTGGTGTGTGTAGCGTACGTGCTGGCTGTCGTCACACTCACCTGTTCATTCCCGGCGGGGCTTTGTGGCGGAGCCGCACCTTTGAACCTCCTGGCGAGTTCAGCCACGGAGCGCTGCGACGTAGCCTGCTCCTGAGGACGGAGAGGAGAGACCAGGTGAGCAAGCAGGTGAAGGCGGTGATGATATCAGTAACGATAGACACGAGCGATGTGTCTGCAGCA
>NW_024582866.1:222928-226085 GCF_018398535.1 Haplochromis burtoni | reverse complement strand
TGTCAGCTCGTTCGCTCAGAGCTGTTTCTTCTACAACAGATGAAACCGAAGTGGAGATGTTTGTTCATATGTAGCACGTTTCTACTCTGTCTGAACACACCTTTATTTCTCTACGTGAGCTCTGTCTATCACATGGATGCACGTGGAGCAGCTTGGGGTTAGTATGTTGCCAGCATGCAGACTGGGATCAAACCACCAACCTCCTGAGTACCAGTTGACACGCTCTACCACCTGAGCTACAGCCACGTCCATGAAGCCCAAACCAAACACCTCAGACGAGCTGTCAGCCGATGGTCTGAGTGAACTCCTCCGTATGAGTCCAATCTGTCCCACAGCTGAAGCTGGGACCAGATCCAAACTTCAACAGAACGACTGAAAAAGAACGGAGCTGCTGCAGAGCTCAGAGAGCCGTGCATGAATGAATGCTGCAAGCCTTAAAGTGGGCGTGGTTTCTTGGTCACATGGCCCTAAACTTTATTTATGAGCTATGTTTTCAGTTTTAAAGTCACGCTGTCGTCAAACCCTCGTGTTTTGCTGGATAATGTTACTTTGAGACTTTGAGTTGCAGAGATTCAGTTGATGGTTTCGTGTTCCTGCATTAGAGAACGCGCCCACGGTTCTTCAGCTCAGAGGAATGTTAAAAGCTTTAAAAATAAATACACGCCGACATGTGAACAACAAGAAAACACCCACTCTTCACGGACGACGCGTCGATCCTGGCGGTGTTCCATTTGACTGACAGCAACCAACAAAAACACAGCCCTCAAACAGGCAGATGGGACTGCCCGTCCTCACAGAGCTGAAACACACATGGGTCCCCACAAAGGCAGGTATTCAGGGACACACCAACACAGCTGTTGACGCGTGGTTGATCCGGGCTGAAGGCCTCACATTGCTGACATTCAACAGATAATGAAATCACATCGCCTCAAGGACACACACACACACACACACACACACACACACACACACACACACACACACACACACATGCCCTCTCAGAGTCGTGTGCATTGTTTCCATGGTGTGTGTTTGACCCATAAACTGAAGTTAGAAAGTGATGAAAAAAGCAAAACAGCCGTTAAACCACTTCCTCTTTGCTGTTGTGTGTGTGTGTGTCTGTGTGTGTCTGAGTCTGAGTGTGTGCGTGTGTGAGTGTGTGTGTGTCTGAGTGTGTGAGTGTGTGTGTGTGTGTGTTGTGTTGTGTGTGTGTTGTGTGTGTGTGTGTGTCTGTGTGTGTTGTGTGTGTGTGTCTGTGTGTGTGTGCGTGTGTCTCTGTGTGTTTGTGTGTGTCTGTGTGTGTGTCTGTGTGTGCGTGTGTGTGTGTGTGTGTGTGTGTGTGCTGTGTGTGTGTGAGTGTGTGTGTGTGTTGTGTGTGTGTCTGTGTGTGTCTGTGTGTGTGTGTGTGTCTGATGTGCTGTGTGTGTGCATGTGTGTGTGTGTGTGCTGTGTGTGTGTGTTGTGTGTGTGTGTGTGTGTGTGTGTGTGTGTGTAGTCTGTGTGTGTCTGTGTGTGTCTGATGTGTCTGTGTGTTGTGTGGTGTGTGTGTGTGTGTGTGTGTCTGTGTGTGTGTGTCTGTGTGTGTCTGTCTGTGTGTGTGTGTGTGTGTCTGTGTGTGTGTGTGGTGTGTGTGTGTGTGTGTGTTGTGTGTGTCTGTGTGTGTCTGAGTGTGTGTGTGTGTGTGTGTGTGTGTGTGTCTGTGTGTGTGTGTCTGTGTACAGCTATGGGGCCCATTGGCAGTTATTGAACCTTCAGGGCTTCGATGGTCTTCTGACTTCATGCAGAGTCCCAGACGTCCTTTAAGATGAAAGTTTTACATCTTCTGCCAAAACTCTGAGGACTCTTTTCATCGTCCACTCACTGTGACGTCACCACAGGTGTCCTCAACGGTAGTTTCTTGGTGGCTCCCATGTTTTATTCTTTCGCAGCAGGAAGTGACCATATTTGGAAAAGAAGGTGGAGTCCTAAGTTATCGGAGGATTAAGTCACTTTTTGAAGCGGGCGTTAGAGGAGCTGCAGCGTATGTCACTGACTCTGTGGCTCAACGAGTGTTTTACATGTTTCCATACAAACAAAACGTGATTTGACCGTTGTATTCTCACCTGATCACTTATGTTATTGATTCTTTTGATCACAATAGAAGAACCACGTGTACAGTTTGGAGGATTAGTTCTTGCTCAGGGAATGACTCAGCACATAGGATGTGAACTGCAGCGTGCACCGTCACCTTTAGTGTCAGTGGTTACAAACAAATGCTTTGCACCACCAGCCAACATCCAGCTCCACCTCGAGAGCTCTCAGACGTAGAAGTACCAAAAACTGCAGTTCCCCAAACATCCAGCGGGACTCCAGTAATCCTCAGCTCGACAGCATTTAAAGCCTTTCTATTTCTCCCTTTCATAATATCATATTTAAATTTCAGTAAGACTTAAAGCTTGCTTTGTCAGGGGCGTGGCCTCTTTGACTGACAGGTGGATGGAGACACAGGCGGCGGTAGCTGCTAGCTGTCTGCTAGCTTCACCTCAGCTAACTGGACTCTGAATCAGACCTCTATTTGGGCTGTTGGGCGTTTTTAATGATGTCATGGGACCAATAACATGGCTGCTGGGAGGTCACTGTACTAACAGAGCGTACAACAAGCCTGAGCTCCTCGCCACCCTCTCATCTGAATATGGCCACTCCCTGCCCAGAACAACAACAACATGATGGCGGCTAAAATGCTTTCATACACAACATGCAGCTGCACTGGGACCATGTGCAGGTGAAGGTGCTCTGAGCACAGAGTCAGTAATCCAGCCCTGATGTCAGGAAGGCCTACGTGACTCTCCACATCCTGTGAGGACAGAGCAGGCTACGGTTCGTTGTTAACTGATAACTATTTTTAAAGCAGAGATAAGTTCTGGGCCTTCGTGGAATCGTACGAGCTGCAGTTTGCACACGCTCAGTGCACGCCACCTCACCTCACCTGCAGGGTTGTCACTGCGTCAGTAAAGCCAGAATGAGCAGAAATATGTGGACGCCACACTGGCCGCCTGCTCAGAGTCATGGCGAAATTGCAGCAGTTCCTTTTAAAATGTTCACTCTGCAGTGTGCTCGACTTTGATCTGAACTCCACTGTGATGCAGCAGAACACACACACACACACACACACACACAC
>NW_024582866.1:183597-222908 GCF_018398535.1 Haplochromis burtoni | reverse complement strand
ACACACACACACACACACACACACACACGTGTAAACCCAGCAGCAGCTGAAAGCAAAGTTTGAGAAGTTTTACCTCCATCCTGCTCGTCGTCTCTCAGCCGCCTCGCTTGTGTCGAGTATGTGTGAAAGAGAGAGAGAGCCAGCCTGCAGGTTAAATATAGAAGCAGAGTCATTTCAGAGCGAGAGAGCGAGAGAGAGAGAGCTCATGTTCTGTCACATGGTCATCACCTCGCTCTGTTTCTGATCGTCCTGCAGCTTCATGTCCATCAATTAAACCTGGTTTAATTCAGCTCATGCTCATTAACCTGACGTCTCTGAGCTCGGTCTGCACGATCGTCACATTTAAACCCGTGAAACCGCTGAGCGCTCAGAAGTGGAAGGAAGACTTTTGCTCGCAAACACTGTTCTCAGTTAGAGTCATTTTGTTTACAAATGAAGAACTTAAATCTGTTTCACAACAGAGTCGCTACGAAACTCGACACGGTTATCTGATCACATCAGCTCCGACTGCTTCCTGCACCCACTGTGTTCCAATTATTTCCTCTGTGAACATTACACAGCTGCAGCTTGATGGCTAAACCGTCTTTAAGCATTAATTACTGTTTGCAGTTTTGTCATCATTAACACTTTCTTTTTGTGGATTTTCTAAAAATAAAATCTGACTACAGAGATGAAGCTTTTAAAAATGCATTACTCCTGATCGCCAGCAGGGGGCGACTGCTCTGGTTGATTGGAAAATGAGCGTTCTGCTCCGTGAACTCTCTCCGGATCACTTTATGGTCTCGCTCTCTGGCTTCAGGTCTGATGCTCCCTTTGGAGATTACGGTCCTATCAGAGTCACAGAGGAGCAGGAAGTGGAAACATTGGGTTCAAGTGGTTCTGCCTTATGATTGGCAGGTAGAAAAAGGCTACAGCTGCCTGCATCGCCATGCGCCTTTAATACAAAAAGGCCACGCCCCTAATAATGCAAACTTTACCTTTACAGTGTGTTTTCACCATTATATGGATTATAAACTGGCCCGTGAGGACCCGGAGAAACATTCGGGGTTCTTCTCTATCTGTTGAAGGCTGTTTACCTCAGCTGTCAATGCTGCGTGACGGCTGGAGTTAATGTATGTTGGACCGTTGGAAAGTACTGCTGTTAGCTAATCTTACCATCTTTTAGCTGCTGTTAGCTGCAATTGGTTTCTGTTAGTCAAAGCTGCACTAACATTTTTGGATGCTTAGCTCAGACTGCATCAGTTTGATGGACAATTTAATTACACACTAATCTGGGAGTATAAAATGTTTGTTCTATTAAACAGGCTTAAAAATTGACTGAATTTGTAACAGAATCTAAACAGTTGTTATGAAGGAGGAAATTATCTACGGACACCAAACCAGTTTCTGTATCCGGCTGTAAACATGATTATTTCTTTAAAGGTTGAACATGGCAGGCAGCTCTCGCCTCTGTACAGGATGCTGATTGGATGTTGCTGAGCAGGTTGATTAGCAGGTACCTGAGTCTGTGTGGTGCCTTCGTTCAGTCTGTGGAGCTGCTCGACCAAATGTGCTCACCTCAGGCAGCTAAAAGTCGAACTGTGGGGTCAAAGTGCAGGTGCTGGACTCAAGAAATCAGAGTGAGGTCACCAAACGTTTTGTTTACGGCTCACATTTCTGCTCTCGAGCTAAGGTTTTGTTTAGGTTTTTTTAATTCACTGTTTACAATATTGAATTTCATCAATAATTTCAGCCTTTAAGAAAAGAAACACCAATAATAATGTTCCATCTCTGACTGATATTTATTCATATTTTTAGCATGTTTGTGTCAGTTTGTCGACCACAGCCTGTATTTTTGTGTAAACAGAGGAAGCTGCAGGACGTCTCCTCGGCTCTGAGAGGAAGTTGGGTCACTCGAGCAGATATTTCTTCTCTCATTTCTCCTTTTTTGTTTCAGCAGTGCTGCCTGAGCTCTTTGCATCACAAGAGAAACCCACGCCTGTGGTGAAGCTGAGGGTGGAGCAGAGAGGAAGATGCTCTGACAGAATTTTTTTCAAGGAGGACTCGTTTCCTCCTGCAGCCGCCATCCAGGCATATGAAACCGTGTTTTCATGTTCAGGACAAACAACAAAGGCCTCAACATCACATTTACTACAGTGTTGTTTTCACTGCATGTCACCGTATCTTCAGACCAATCAGCTTTGGCGGTTTGAGCACTGAGACACAGGACGTGGTTGGAGGGGAGGGGTGAAGCAGACAGGAAGAAGTTTTATGAAGGAGGAGACCTTATAAGGTGAAAGAGACGCTTGCGGAAATGTGACCAAAGAGAAGTTACTCAACCTCAAAACCTCCGTCGTTACAACAGAAAGCGCAGACGTTTCAAATCCAACCCCCGAGAACACGAGGCGTTCACTGACCTGCGGCCTCCTGGTCTGCATCCGATGCACTGATGAAGAACTCGAGGTCCTCCTCAGTGAATACATGTCTGTGCAGCACTCTGGTGATCAGACTAAAGGTTAGCGAGCGCCTCGCTGTGGTAAACACAGTAAACCTGGGGTCAGTGGTGTGGACATGCTGGGAGCCCTCTGCCACACTTTTACAAACCCTCGGTAATGAAAAGAATGAATAATGAAACAGCAGAGCGCCATGACGGAGGAGGACTTCTTCTTTTAGGACGTCAAAGACGTCTCAGCTCTCTAGAACCTCCCTGAAGAAGACACCCTCTTCCTCCCACACCGCCTTCTCACCATCGACACATACACCTCTCTGCATTGAATCATTATCATCCTCCTCAGCGTCCTGTCTTCCTCCCCTCACCCCACCCGGCAGAGGGCCTTCCCTCCCTGAGCCTGGTTCTGCTGGAGTTTTCCCCTCCTACTGTCGCCCAGCGCTTAATCGTGGGACATCATCTGATTGTTTGGGTTTTCTCTGTGTTCTTGTGGAGTCTTTACCTCACAATACAAAGCGTGCGAGGTGATGAGAACTGACGAGTTGTTGGTGATGACAGCTTCAAGGCACTTCCTGTATGGAGAAACTAGTCACAGGCTTTGCTCCTGTGAACGCACTGATGTTTTGGACCCTTTCTGTATCATCCTAGGTGTTGTCATGGTAACAGCTGGACGACCAATCATACAGTCTGCCAGCACAAATAAACCAAAGATTCCTGTTTCCATCCTTAATGTTAAACATTTGACTTCCATTGGGCAGAGCGTCGTTTCAAGCTGCTTTCCTATTGGCTGGTTGTTAAAGGCGGTCATGCTGCCATCTTTAATCAGAACACCAACATGTCTGGCGTCATTGAAGGTGGAACCTTGACCTGTGAAAACTTTCTCCCTCCAAAATCATCTGGTGGCCATTTGATGCATTTAGGGAACACCTGTAAATCGTAGCCTTTGGAAAGTCTAATGCTTCTGTACTCTGTGCTCTGTGCTGCCCCCTGCTGGTTAAACACTCGCCTGTCCCTCAGATCAGTGAACTGATAAATGGATTAATAGATTATTAAAGGTGCTTGCACTCATCTATTTTCATGTTCTTCCACAACAATGAGAAAAAATGAAATAATCTGAAATAATAAATGCTGTTAGCACAAAATAACCCGTTTGTATGTTATCAGTAGATAAAAGACTACATCAGGAATGATTCAAAGTTATTCTAAAGGTCATTTATGACTCCAAATTGACAACCAGCTTCATTTAAACAGGCTGAACAGACGCAGGTGTGAACGCGCCCTGAATCCCTCCCAGAGAACCAGCAGATGTCCTTTAAGACCACAACATTTATTATTTTTGGTACATTTAAAGGCAGAAATATTCTATTCACTGAGCTGTTTACATGACTCTGTTTAGTCTGGCAGCTTCAGGCCTCCGTACAGGTGAGGCTCAGTCATTGCAGTGCTCTGGGGCATCTTCATCACAAACCACAGTCTGCCTCACAGCAGATTTTGGACTTCTGAGGCACTTTCAGAGGAAAAAACAAAACCGTGATATTTCTTTGGTAACATCGTGAAAACATGACAATAATGTCATCAACTCACAAACAGCTTTTTACACAGGATGCAGTTCCTGCAGTAAAAGTACCACTACAACAGCATTTAAATACTCTGGGAGCCGATGTTGGTGTTAGTTTGCTGGACTGGGGCTGATGGTTGGTCTGGTCGTCCCTGTTTCGGCTCCTCCTCGTCTTTTCTTTGGTGGTATGTAAGGTCTGATCTTCGCTGTCATGCAGAGACACGATCAAAGAAGGGAAACCAGCGGCAGCGTAAAGCGTTTGGGTTCCTGGCGTGATGCTCAGTAACGTCCATGTTTCTTCTTGAAGAGCTTGTTAAAAGCGTTTCTCCTTCGGCTGCCGGACGACTCGCTATCCTCGCCGGCGTCTTCCTCCGTGCCGCCCTTTCTGGTGGGAACCTGGAGCCCCGCCCCCCGGGCGCTACCTGACGAGCTGGAAGAGGTGGACGACGAGAAGACGGCGGTTCCGTCTGTAGCGTCCGATGTGATGCAGAGGGAGCGAGTGGAGCAGGCGGAGGCGAGGACGGAAGCAGAGATGCCCCTCAGCTCCCCGAGGCTGGAGCTCTTCTCTAGACCTCCTCCTCCACCTCCCATACCCAGCCTGGAGCCCGGGTCCTGCAGTGGGTGGAGCCTGGACATCAGGAGGAAGGACTTTGAGCTGTGCTGACCTCGGGGGTCGCTGTGAGACTGCGGGAGGGCGGAGTCAGAGTCTGAGCGGTTCATGATGTCCCTGAAAGAGAAAATCAGAAACGATGGTTTGCGTGAACGTCACGACTGCTGAGACTCTTCACCGAGACGCTGGTGACAGAGCGTCTCGGTGAAGCTGCAGATGATTGGTCGACTGCTCGAGCTTCTTAGCCACCATTTTTAAAAATCAGAATCCACCTCTGAGCTGCAGTTTGACAGCCATGGCTGGAATAACTGAGTACACAGACCGCTGCAGTCATGGTCGACACATCGGTGACCGCCTGCCGTAACTGTGCTGTCAGCACGACGCCGTAAACATGTGCGCTCGTGTCTGAATCGCTGCAGTCTTATTAGAAACATGGACGATGAACAGAAGAAACCGCCTCCTGCTACGTGTTCATATGTAATGACTGGTTCTCGGACTGGTGGAAACGTGGCGCCGACACAGAAACGACTGACTCGTGCACTTATTACTGCAGAGCAGGAAAATAACGAGTTCGTAAAGCAGAAGCTTTGAATGAGGATGTTTTCTGTTAAGTAGAAGGTAAAGGCAAAGTTAGAGGGAAACAGCAAACCACAGAGTCCCTGAAAGATACAACCGGAAAGAACATAAATGTTAATAACAGAGTAGGAAACTCTGCAGGAAACAGTGAAACATTGGGCCTCATTCATCAAGAGCTTTCTCTTTAAGCACCCCTGATCTCTTCTTACCTAAACTCTCAACCTGAACTGTTGAGGTTTGGAAGGAAATGAGTCAAAGGAAACAAATTCAGAGAAAGTCCTCAAAACTCTTGGATACTAACTCTAAGAACTAAAGAACGCCCGTAGAAGATCCTAAAATTAAATTCAAAACATTTAAGAGTCTTCATCCATTTATCTGAGGTTGGGCCACGAAGGCAGCAACGTTTTCCCGAGATCGTTGGGAATAAGACACCAAACAGACATCCTGATGAATCACTCCCAACATCTAAAGGAGCAGTGGCTCCACTCAACATGTTAAAGCTTCTAAACATCTTCAACAAAAGGCGCACATACACCAGTCGAGACAATCAGCAACCTGACAACCAAAGACCACCAACTGGTGCACTGCTTGCTGGAGTAATCTCACAGCACCTTTGAGGCCAGTGTTTGAAGCAACTATGAACAAAGGGTAATAAATAATAAAGGGTTCTGTTGAAGGATTATATCCATGTTTGCATCAAGAGCCTAGTGACCAGCCTTCAGCTGCAGAGGGTAGAAACACAGATCAACCAGCTTCATGTTCTCCCACAGTTCTCTCTTTGCCATCGTCCAGTTCCCACAAAACTGATGGGACTAAACAATCCAAAGGTCCACCTCACCTCCACCTTCCAATCTGTCGTCAGTGCTTGGGGCAACAACACTCCTCCAACCCAGACGACTATTCCACCATATAAAAAAAAGAAAAAACAAAAGACAACTTAAAATCTGGAGATACTTAAGCATAACTTGGTTTCTCAAACAGAAACACGGTTCTAATGTTCCTAAAAGGACGACCTACGCTTTGAGCTCCAGTCGATAAACGTCACAGGGCTGAATACAACAGGCAACCCCAGCATTTTCCAAAGGTGTGGACACTCTGGTCACACCAGGTGAGCTCGCAAGTCCTCAGCAAGTCCACAAACACATCGACTGGATGGCCTAACAACCTTTCCAGGGTTCAACAACTTTCAATTACTGTCGACCCTGAGCACTACTATACTTTAAACTCTGAAAGAAAGCGCTCCAGCAGGTGCTGAGGACTACACTCTGACCAAGTCGAGTGAACCACATCTGGTCCAGCAGCAGCTGCTTTTGACCAGAAATACAGACAAAGCTCCAATCTGGTCACATGTCAACTTCACAGCTTTGAACACCACCTGAGGTACATCTGAACACCTTCACCGAGTCCCCTAAACAGAAGCAGGCTGTACTTGCAGACAGCTGCAACACGGCCAGAAGAACCACGAGGTTAAAGAGAAGCTTCACTGTTCTACAGCCAGGACGGCGTCCATGTGGTTCCTCCTGAACCTCCCAATACGATGGATTCCAAACTCTAATATACTTTGACAACCTTCCCTTCTTCTATCAGCTGCTCCCTTTAGGCGTCCCCACAGATCACCTGCAGGCCTGCTCACAACAGCATGTCCTTCACTTTTGACCACCTGAGAATTCAAACTAAAACTTGAACTCGAACCGGCGAGTCTCATAAATTATCTCAAACCGAGCGAGGCCCACTGATTCGACTGCTTCGGTCTCGTTAGTGCATCAGGTTTGGAAAACAGTCATGCAGAGAAAAATACCGGAAGCTGCTGGAGTGACAGCGCTGCGCTTGACTTGTCACAGCGCCCCCTCCAGGCGGGAGGCTGGACGTCGCCTCCGCAGAGTGGAAATGGGAAGAACGGAGGAACAGAGCAGAAAAGTGGGCGGTGCCCTCAGCGCATGAAGAAGAGTCAGAAGGTGGAGGAGAGCAGGAGAAGGTGGGGGGGTGAGAAGAGGAGGTGGGGCTGAGGGAGGGGTGAGACAGGGCGGAGGAGAGAGAAGGGGGAGGCACAGGGGGGAACTCCAGGTGGCCAATGGAGCGGCTGCGATTCTGCCGGCCGCTGGGAGGGCGGCACGATGTGAACGGGTCACGTCCTTCCTGTGGAACCAAGCTCCGCCCTTCAACCAACCTCTGAGAGCTGAAAGTGTTCAGGGCGGGGTCTCCGATCCTCTGTCGCAGGGGCATCACACTCTGAGCTGCAGGACAAAGAGAGTGTAGAGTTACAAATGAGACTCTTATTTTGGAAAGCTAAAATAAATTCAGCTCACAAATAGAAGAAAGCAGTTTTAAACCAAAAAGGGTCAAAGAAAAGGCAGAAAAATGTGCTTGTATTTTGAAATTTAGCAGCCAAACCTTCAAAATAAAATCCGGTGTTTTCTTCAGCTTTCAGAACATTTTTCACGTTTCTTCTTTGAGCTCTTCTGTCGTTCAACCTGAGCTCATTTTATTTTTCTACAAGCGATTTTTTTTGTGTTTTTCAAGCTTTTGCTGCATGAACTGACGTCACAGTCCAGCCGAGTTACAAAACATCAGCTGCTATTAAAGTGGATGTTAGTGAAAGGAAGAGGCAGAAGCAGGTTATTAAAATGAAGTGAGGGCTCCGGGACTTCAGAGAAAAAGCAGAAGAACAAACTGAAGTTTGAATGTCCAACCACACGGGAGGAAGAAGATGAGGAGGAAGAAGAGAAACACTCGACGAGGCGTTCACAGGGACACTGACCCAGTTTAATATTTTGACACAGTAACTAAAAATCATTAGTGCCAAACGTAATAAACTTACCGATTTTAAAAGAAGTTAAAAAATATTCAGATTCAAATCTGAATATTAATGTTGCCCATTTAGTAAGGCCTTATTTTTGTGCCACTATTCTGAGCGCATATTAAACAATTGCAGGTGCAAGTGTTGCATTTTGAGGAAAAATTTATTTTGAGCGAAGAAAAGCTAAATTTGAGTGAACAAACTTTATTGCTGCGTGCACAAACTGTATTTCAGCTACAATCATACCCCTATAGTTACATTCGTGCCTATAGTTACATTCGTGCCTATAGTTACATTCGTGCCTATAGTTACATTGTAACATCAGTTTCAGGTGGAACAGCCAGCAGCTCCCGTGTGTTACGCACTCAAACGGTTTAATATTCTGACATTTCCATCAAGGATCTAACTTCCTTGATTAAAGGAAAACTTTCTATAGTAAAATGCACTTCAAAGAAAAAGAATCTGTGTTCATGTGAACGTCTTTGCACGACTGATCAATACCTCTGTGTCTGATTGAAAAAGATTATTCAGACTTTGCAGGAATGAAGAAAAATTATTCTGAATTTTTCCTCTGATCAGGTTTCCTTTGAAATGCTTTAAAGGATCTTAAATGTGTTTTAGGTGCTGATTGGTTGGGTTTGTACAGAGGTATGAACCAATCAGAAGAGAGGAAGGCTAAGGAAGGGGTGAGGCCAACCGGATTGTTTCCACGCTGACTGGGTGTCTGCGATGCCACTCAGGGGCCAGAGGTCGCTGACTCGCCGGTCCATCTGCCACGCTGCGTCTGGAAGGAGCCAATCAAGAGACGGCAAGAAAATAAGACCAATCAGAGGAGGAGGCGGAGACAGAGAGGGGACCACAGGTGAGCTGAGAGAAGGTAAGTAATGATTAACTCTGAAGTTTAGGGTTTGTGTTTTTGTTGCATCATGTGACTCTGAAGAAGAAGAAGAGTTGAAGGAAAGTTCCACTGTTCTTAATTCAGGACTTCACCTTAAGATTTTATTCTATGAAATGATCAGAGAGCAAAAGTGTATGAATCAGAACATCCAAATCTTTGTTCTGAGTGTAGAGATCAGCTGATCTGCAAAAGGCAGCAGGTTAAGAGCCATCAAAGCGATCCTGAGTTAGCTTAACTAAGCTAACTCGGGATCACAGCCGACTTTCCAACTGCTAGTTAAACTGACTCAGGGTTACTGTGATGACGTCACAGAGCAGACTTACACTGCAGCGTCCCCGGAGAAAGGATGTCCTCGTCCATGTCATCTAGGTCATCAGAAAGGAGAAGGTGCTGAGGGGTCGGAGGTCGCAGCCCGAGGAAGGACGGGTCCAGGTTGAGGGCGGTGGCTAGCGCACCGAGGCCTGGATTGGTGACCAAACAGAAGCCCGTCAGAGACTCGATCTGCTGCCAGCGGTGCAGCTTCTCCCGCAGCGCTGCTGTCACCTCAGCCAGGGCCTGTCTGAGGAGGAAGAGAAGCAAAATAAGCTACCTGTGCAGGTAACACAGGTGCGCGTGTAACAGGACGTATCAGCAAATATATGTCCCACAGAGTGAGCACAGAGGAAAGAAACAGGAATATTTATACAGAAAGAATAGTTCAGGGACTCCACAGTCACCTGTCCATCAAGCAGGCCACGCCCCTCCAAATGCCAATTCTAAGCCTTAATTTAATTTAAAACAGGTTATTTAGAAAAATAATCTACATAGACCAAACAGTTTGTGTATCAGGCTGCAAGCATGTTTGTTTCTGCTGTAAAGTTTAACATGGGAGTCTATGAGCACCGACTCACTGCTGCCTCCGCTGGACATCAGAGGAACTGCAGGCTTTGCGCTTACTCACTTGGCAGAGAGGATCTTGTGATCGACGTCATCCAGCGAGGAGCTGTGAGCCACGTGAAACGTGCCGAACAGAGAACTCCTCTTCTTCTTGATCTTCTCTGCCTGAAACACCAGCCTCATCATCATCATCAATGTTAGTGTGTGTTTTTTCTCACCGTAATGGTAAACCAATATCAGAATATATCGATTCTGTGCAGTTTACTGTGCTGCTCCTACAAATCTATAAATCTTAGCTCAAATCTCATGACAGCGTCTTCATCATGTGTGCTTTAGCTTGTTTGTCTCACAGTCAGGATAACATCAAAATGACAAAATGTAGAAATGATGAGGATCCCGATATGGTTCCTGTATCATGTGTGAGGTGCGTTCAAGGCCATCTCCCCATGGAAGTCCCGCTCTGACCTCTTCCAGAGTCTCAACAGTGACCCTCAGCTTGAATATTTGACATCAACTCTTTATCAGTCAGGACTTCCACAGTAGTCACCTCAGCTCCCGTTTAGGAAAGAAAGCTAAATGCATGTTGTAAACTGTTGGTTCAATCCCGGATAAGCCCCCAACTATTTTTAACTAATAACTAATTAACTATAACTATTTTCCAGGAAGTATTTGAGGATAATGAAGGATTTTGCTGCAGGAAACACACTGTCAAACCAGACTAAAGAGCCTGGACGACTTCCGCTTTCAGCTCTCATAGTGCGTCTAAACCAAACATGATACAAAATTTTGGTTTGTATTACACTCGTAAATATCCACTTTCAGACTTATTAAAGTCCTGTGTTTCTGCTCAGGCCCTGTTTCTGTATAAAACGAAATTTGGACGAGTCAGCTCCAGCTTTTCTTGAAAGGCATCAGTGGGCTTGACCGTTTCCCTCATGCATCAGGATGTCCCCGTCTCTCCCTGACTGATGAACTCACCATGAATGACCCAGAGGACACCAACAGGTTTGTCAGGTTTGGACACTTGCTGACTAAGAATTTGATGTTTGCAGGACATCAGAGCAGGTCTTCCAGACAGATCTGAAAGTAGAAGCAGCTCCAGAGGTCCTGGAGACGACCTTGAAGGGGCTCAGGGATGGTTTTTGCTTTCTGGAAAGTTGCTTTTTGGCCATTTTCCACAGCAGAAAGTGTCCCTGAGAGACGTCCATCAGAGAAACGTTAAATTTAAGCCAATTATCTTTGCTTCACTCACCCCCTCTCTGGCCTGTAGCAGCTGCCGCTCAGCGCTCTGTTTCTTGATGTTGTAATACTGAACTTCGATTTCGTGCGTCAGCTGCAGCCACTTCTGCAGCGCCTCCGGCGGGGTCCAGTGGGCTCGTGACTCCAGCTCCCGCTCTGCCTTTTTCAGCACCTTGCGGACCTGCGGTGAACACAGAACAAAGATGAGCCGATGAATTGATGGAGGGACGGACGGGCGGTGTTTTAAACGGCCCCACCTGCTCCAGCTCCTCCTCGGCATATTTCTGCCGGCTCCGCTCGTTCTTGTTTCCCTCTCGCAGCTCACGAAGCCGCAGAGCTTCCTCCTTGGCCGAGTTGATCTCGTTCCTCAGCTCCTCCTCCACCTTCACCTTCTCCACCTGGACGCAGCGCTGCTCCTCTTGAGCCTGCTGCAGCCTGCCATGAAAAAACAACGAGAGCAGCAACACGTCGGGTTAAAACAGCTTCACCACTTTCCACCCGTGTCCCATTTCCACAGAGTCAAAGACATTTACGGAGATGAGCGTTCGAATGATGTTTAAGAATCGTCAAAACACGCCAACCTGAAAGGCTCAGCTGAGGTTAGCTGGCTTCTCATGCAACGACAACACGTTCTGGATCAGATTCAGATCTGGGAGTTTGCAAAACATTAATTTAATAATAATGATACTTGTGGCTATGCTGTGGGACAGGAGCTCCAGCAGATTGGAAAACTCACAGGCTGTCACCAAACTGCTCCTGGATCAGTGGAAGAAGTTGGACTTTGATGATGTTCTCAGTGTGTCGAGCCCACAAACTGAGGGCAGCCTGCAGCTGTGAGGAGCTGGAGCAGAGGCTCTGATGAAGGGTAACTTTGATGGTCCCTCACAGAAATGGCAAAAATCCCAAATAAAAACTGAAGAAACTGAAACTTCATGTCTGCATGTCGCAGATTTGCTGAAGCTCACATCTGACTCTCCTCACGGCCCCACAGCCACGTCGTTATGAAGGAGATCAGCATTTCCTGTTAGCACAGGAAGTGAGGTCAGCAGGGTCAGAGCGCTAAACTTTTAGAATGAAACTGTTTTTATTCCTACTCTACTATTTCCTAACCGACCCATTTCCTTATTGACTTTTATTGATGATTAACCTGTGGAATTTCTTACTCATTTTACTGTTTAGTCATAAAAAAAAATAGAATCTGGAAAATGTTCACAATTAAGAAGCTTGACTTCCTGTCATGTGACTGATGACTTCAGCATGCCAGCGCAGCAACACAAAGAAGCTGCTGGCCTTCAGTTATCACTGATGGCAGCAGGAGGCGCTGTTCTTCCACCTGAGGAGACGTGTGTGTGTGTGTGTGTGTGTGTGTGTGTGTGTGTGTGTGTGTGTTGTTGTGTGTGTGTGTGGGGGGGCTATTTGGGAGTAGGACAAACAGACAGCAGCTGGGGGATTTCAGACAGGAAACAGAGCCGATGCTTCAATTGATCCCAGCAGATCAGCTGAGTGTGTAAAAGTAGCAACAGCAGTAATAACAGCTGTGTGTGTTTTAACTCCTGGTATAAGCTCACACAGGAGCAGTGAGGATAATGACAGTGTGAGTGTGCTCTGAAGCCCCTTCTGAGAAGCAATCAGAGACAGGGGGGAGGAAGAACTCCTCTTTAACATGAACAGCAGAACCAGGATCAAGGAGGAGCAGCTGCATGTTGGAGGGCGTGGGGTTGGCTGTGCTTCACAGCCCCCCCGGCTCTATGAGAGACTGTGCGAGTCGTCCACTAGTGAGACTAGTGAGAGCACACAGTGAGCAGGAGCAACGTCACCGAGAACCACGGCCAGCGAACGCATCGCTGCATCCACACAGGAAGCTCGTCTGTCTCGTGAAGAAGGTCCAGACCTGCAAACATCTGGAGCTTTATAAGGAACAGCTGGAGTCTGCAGCGTGTGGAGAGCAGCTGACTTTATAAAACAAACACACGATTACTATCAAGATAACTGCTTGCTGCCATGGCAACGCTATCACTTTGATCTGCAATGTGATCGCTGTTACAGCGTGTGTGTGTGTGTGTGTGCGCAGAGTGAGCTCCTGGGCACTCATGCCCATAAAAGGACTTCAGACAGAACACCTCTGCAGAGGCTGTCCACACACACACACACACACACACACACACACACACACACACACACACACACACACACAGGTTGCTTCCTTGTGCTGTCACAGTTATAATAAAACGAGCTGCTCTGTTTTTTCTCTGGACTTTTTTAAACAACCTGCCAAAACACAGAGCCACTGCTGGGGGTGTGGCCTGTTTGATGACAGGCTGCAGCTGCTAGCTGCGTGCTAGTTCACCTCTGGTCCTCTGGGCCGTCTTTGTGCTGTCAAATAAACCCATAACGTGGCTGCTGTTCAGTTAACGGTTTAGAGCAGGGGTGTCCAACTGCAGGCCTCGAGGGCCGGTGTCCTGCAGGGTTCAGATGTGTCCTTGATCCAACACAGCTGATTTAAAGGGCTAAATGAAAACATGTCTTGACGTTCTCCAGAGGCCTGGTAACGAACTAATCATGTGATTCAGGAGTGCTGACCCAGGGTGAGATCTAAAACCTTCAGGACACCGGCCCCCGAGGCCTGCAGTTGGACACCCCTGGTTTAGAGGAAGGATTTTAATTGGATGTTACAGGTCAGCAGGTACCTGCGTACAGTCTGTAACTCCACCCTCTTGTCACAAACCCCCCCCAGAACACAACATGGTGGCTAAAATGCTAATGTTGCCTGCTACCATCTTTTATATACAGTCTATAGACCATCAGCTGAGTGTGGGCGTGGTGCTGGAGGACGTACTTCTCCTGCAGGTCGAGCAGGCTTTGCTCCGCCCTCTGCAGGCTCTCCAGGTCCTTCACCAGCTTCCCCAGGTCGTCTCTGGACTTCCGGGTCTGGGCGTAGGCGAACCAGCAGCCGCCAAGCGCCATCAGGATGGACAGACCCAGCACCAGGTCCTTCCAGCGGCTCTGCTGGCCTGCAGACACACAGACATTACACACCAGCAGCATGCGCAGAAACACGCGCACATGCACACGTTGCTGCACACACACCTGGCGGCGGCCCGAACAGCACGATGTCGAGAGCTTTGAGCTGCAGCTTCTGAGCGTGACTCCGGTCTAAAATCTTCAGCACGGACACGGTCAGGGTCGCGTTCTTCACCGCCAACCTGCAGGAAGTGGAAACACACAGCAGACACACACATCGCGCTCTGAATGTTTACGCTAAAACGTGCTGAACTTTGTGACCTCGCAGCTGAGGACGGGTCAGGATCAGTGTCTCCGTGTTACTGCTGACTCACGGCGAGCGTCTGTGTTAAATAAAGATCGTCGTGGTTACCTGGGCAGCGCTTGGCCGTCCAGCTGGTGTCTCCTGAAGCTTTCGCTGTACTGAGGCAGCTCGACGCTGGCAAGCCAGTCCTCCACCTGCTGCACCGTCCAGTTGTAGACTGAAAACACAGTAAACACACCTGAAGCAGCCGGCATGTGTAAACAAACAGGAAACTGTCAGCGTCGCCGAGTGATGGCGGCTTTAACTCCAGCCTCTCCTCCAAAAATAGAGTTTGACAAACGTTGTGTTTTTGTTGCTGACAAACTGAGCAGGAAGTCGAGGCAGCATTTTTCCCCTCATCGTTTCCTTTCTGCCTTCACACCTGCTGATTTTAACTGCAGCTTTTATTTTGATGGGGTCAGACAGGGAAGTACACCGCACATCTTTAACTGGCGCGTGTGCTGGTGTGCGCGTGTGCTCGAGCCTGGTTGGAGGGGAGGTGATGGTGCTCCCTCGCTCACACCCACCTTCGGAGCCCTTCCAGGCGTTCCACATGTCCTCCACGCTGATGTGGGCGTCGGCTCGGTGGAAGCTGCTGTGTTTGGCTTTGGGGTTGTGATCCTTCAGATCCTCCCTGAGAAACTGAGAGCAGCTCACGGTTAGAGTCTGAGCCCGCGTGCACGCGTGAAGCTTTCGGAGCCTCGTGTCTCACCTCGTCCGTCTCGGTCGCGTCCACCGTGCCGTCGGCGTCGTCGTCCATCAGCTTGTGGATGCTGCGGATCGCCTCGAAGCTCAGCAGAGAGTTCTCGTCCTCGCAGAGCTGCTGGTCTATCGCGCACAGATCTACGAGAGGAAACATCCGTCACTGAGTCACAGCCGGGACAATCCCCGCCCACCGTGCGTGCTGTTGCGGTGGTCAGAGGTCACCGGGGGCCAAACACAACATCGAGTGACACTTTATTAAAATGAGCCTGTAAAAACGTTTCCCTCCATCTTTGCAGGCACACAACGTCTCTGACTGACCTCCTGCTGCTCAGGTATCATCCACGTGTGACTTCCTGTCCTGGTTTCAGTTCAGCTCTAGAGTGACCACGCCACACGCAGCCAGAGACAGCTGCACGAAGAGTAAACACTCATCGCTCACACCTGCCATCTTTGTTTGGGTCACAGAACGGAGACATGTCCCGCAGGAAGTTATTTTAGGTCTGCCTTTAAATCTACTTTCAGTCTTTCTGTAACAGTTTCAGGCTCTGTGGCTGTTTCATCTCCGTCTGTGATTCATTATTCTTTCTGTTTCCACCAAACAACATCACACAACAACTCATGTTCACATGAACGACGACTACGAGGAAGTAGGGAGCAACTGAAAGTGCCACACTCACTTCCTGTTAGCCTCTGCTAGCAGCTAGCGTCTGATCGTCACCAAACATGACAGCAGTGAAAAGTTCATGACTGCATTTGGTCATTTCAGCCTCCGAGAGTGTGTGTGTGTGTGTGTGTGTGTGTGTGTGTGTGTGTGTGTGTGTGTGTGTGTGTGTCTGTGTCTGTGTGTGTGTGTGTCAGTTGTGTGTCAGTGTGTGTGTCAGTGTGTGTGTGTGTGTGTGTGTGTGTGTGTGTGTGTGTGTGTGTGAGTGTGTGTGTGTGTGTGTGAGTGTGTTTCAGTGTGTGTCAGTGTGTGTCAGTTTCAGTGTGTTTCAGTGTGTGTCAGTGTGTGTGTGTCCCCTCATCTTTGTGAGGACCGAAATCTGCATTTTACTATACTTGTGAGAACCAACAGTCACTTGTGAGGACACACACACGCACACAGACACGCACACAGACACGCACAGACACACACACAGACACACAAGCTCAGGTTTTCTGTCATTAGCAGTGACACCACAGAAGAAGACCGGGATGAGGTGAAGAGCGCCGGTGTCTGAGGCTTAAGACGAGCAGCTGTGAGGACGGAAATACTCGGATGACTGGGAATAATGAGGATGGAGGTCGAGTCAAAGTTACACAGTCACTACACTTCCCATCATGCATCCTGCACAGCTTCTGCAAACGCATTAAGTGTAACAGCTGCCTTATTACCACCATCACTGCCTGTGGAGCTGAAACACCTTCAGGCTCTCAGTTTTCTCATAGGACCGGAGCACGTTCTCCTCCATCCTCACCATCTCTACTTCCTGTCCGCGATCAGGCTGTGGGCGGAGCCTATCTGTCACCCTGCTTCCTTTGACACTGTTAGCTTGTCATTTTCAGGAAGCTGTGGTGAGCTGCCAACGGCTAGCTCCCACGCTATCAGTGCTGCACAGCTCTGAGGCAACGCACGCACGCACGCACGCACCGTCTTGCTGTTTGGTTCCTATGAAGAACACCCACAAACACGCTGACCGCACACAGGAAGTGCCGCCGTCTTTGGCAACAATAGCTGAGCGTCACGTCACCTCTGTCAGCCCGTGAAATAACTCTCGCCTCTTCGTGTTGTCCTGAAACACTGACTGCAGCGTGCTGGCTTGTCTCAGCATGCCGGAGACGGCTCTGAATAACTGCCAATGCTTGATGAAGACATCTCATACTACGATGACAGAACGCCGCTGCTTTACATGACCAACGGAAGAGCGAGCAGCAGATCATCGTTTGTCCTCTGGTCAGACTAGACATGACCCTCGGAGAAAACCTCAACCACTGACACGTCAAACTCCACAAGCAGTTGTTTAAATGGAGGGGGCTTATTCTGCTTGTTACCAGGCCTGTTCTCAGATCTGTAGATCTGCTGTCTGAAACTGGCTGCTTTAGCTCCCGTCTCTTTAAGGCACCCCTCCTTAAAAGCCCACATTCTTATGATTGGCCTGATCCTGAAAACCTGCAGAGGGGCAGGTCCAGACTGCTTATAAAAGATGGACGTAGCTTTCACATCTGAAAATTGAAGCCAGTTTTTCAGTGTCTGCAAGCTTTCTAATGTCCAGCAAGGGGGTGACCCTAAAAGAGAAGTCTTGATTGGAAGTCCATGAGCCAATAGCCTTGAGCTCAGGAAACACCTCATGAGTTTCAGGTCATGTAAGCACAAAAAAACTGATTTGGGTTCAGTTAGCATTTTGAACTAACCTTAGCAAAACAGGTAGCAATGTAGCAGCAAAGGTAACCTTGCTGGGTATCAAGCAATTTTCTCGCATTAGCCAGTAAGCTAGCATTAGTTAGTATGACTTGGAAAAAAACAGGTGTTATTTAATGAAGCCCTGGTTAGTTAGGACAGGAGTCGACTCATGGACGGATTATTAGCCATCTTTATTCTAGCTAATGTTAGCTACACTAGCATGCTTGCTAACCCAGTCATATTAACCTTTGTGTTGTCCTCAGGTCAAATGACCCCAGGTGTATGGGAATCCAGAGGACATTACAAGGGTTAAAAGCTACCTGATGTAATAAACGTACTGTCCTGAGTAGATAAGAAAGAAAGAAAGTGCACTTTATTGGTCCCCGTGGGGAAAATCCCTCTCTGCATTTAACCCATTCACTCAGTGAAGCAGTGGGCAGCCATTGGGCGCCCGGGGAGCAGTGTGTAGGGACGGTACCTTGCTCAGGGGTACCTCAGGGTAGCTGTTCAGGGGAATCGAACCCCCGACCTTCCGATCATGGGGCTACCACTCTACCTACTGAGCTATTCCTGCCCAAGGTAAGGTAGGCTAATTCATCCAAAATCTCTAGTATGGTCAGCTACGAGTTTTAAGTGGAATAGCAATCTAACAGCTAGCTATCTAACCTCACCATGATGTTACTTGTATTAAAATCATCAAACAATGTTAATTTTCTCCAGCAAAGATGTACAACTAACATTTACTCTCTATGATAACGGCTAACATGATTAACAAGTAGTTAGCAAGCTAATTATAACGGACTGGGAATGATTCAGGATTTTTCTGCCATCACGATGACTTCTAGCATAATTAATAACAGTATTTTGAGCCACTTTAATTTAAAATGAATGTAATCTACAGCATCCTAAGATGGTACAGGAAGTCTTTTAATTTGAAAAGTAATCAGGATCCCCGGTTTGTTTAAAAAATAAAGGTTTGTTTTGTAAACAGTTAAATAATCATTCATATACACATGAACATAAGAGTGCTTCATACCTGAGGTTGTGTCGCTGGTGGACACCACATGATGATGATGCTGTTCCGGGTGGGCGTAGTCACTGCTTCTATCCAATCCATGATGAGCCTCAACACGCATGCTCAGCAGACACACACCTGCCAGCCACACACACACACACGCCATATCTGAGGAGGAAGCAGAAGAAGCCTTTCAGAATAAAAACTGAAACGCGTGGTTGAGTATGAGCCGCTGACAGGTGAGTGGATGGTGCATGTTCATCATGGATCGATCTGTAAACTAACGAGTCTCCAGCAGCTGCTGTCCCGGGGTCCGAAGACACGAGCGCTTTCGGGAAACACCTGTTCATGCAGATAATCAGTCCCTCAGCCAATCAGCTGCACCACAATGAAATGTTCTGAAAGCTGACATTGTCTCGTCAAACAGCACCACAGTGCCTGTGAACACACACTTCGCAAACAACACCAGACTTCATTCAATCTTTGTTCACGTTAGATTTTATTCTGAAACTCCCAATCTTTGTATTTTAGGAGAACAGCACTGAGTGGGAAACTGACAATTTGGCTAATTTAGGACTGCGTTTATTCAAGTGAACTTCTTACTTTCTGGTTCCATTTTCATCAAACAAAAACACTGTACAGACACACTGAGGGCTGGTTTCCCACACATTCATTATTATATAATACTATATATAATAATACACATCTGCTCAAATACAATCAGACCAGACTCCATTCAAATTTCGGCCACTTTTAGAAGATTTATCTGGCTGTGGTTTGGCAGCTAAAACGGAGCACACGAGGCTGTTTTAGGTGAAGCCTGGTTTGTGCTTCTCCCGTGAGGACTGGGATTATTGATCTGATCGTTTTACGCACAAAGCTGAGTTTGATTAAGGAGGAGGCGTTCACGGCCCGGTGCTCATCTCTCTCAGCTGAGCTAGTCTTTTTCGCCGCGTTTTAAACACAGCAGCACGTGACCCCATCGCTGATCTATCGATACTTTGCCGCTTCAGCAATCACATGCTGCTTCCCGCGAGAACTTTAACGTTTGTTTAAAAGGGTCAGAGGTCACACAGCTGTTCGGTTTCCCACCCGCTCGGTTTAAACCCCGAAAGTTTCACAAACAACTAAAATCAGCTGAAAGTGAACGCCACGCACCTCTAACACATCGATCCCATCTGATCAGCTGTGATCGATCCGGACAGAGAGAATCACGCAGTCTGCTCCGCACTCCTCCACCCTCCGACTCCAACTCCACAAACTGCAGTTGCTGAGAGCACGAAGATATCCGCCTGTGCCGCGTTCACGGACCCACAGAGAGCTCCGAATTCAAAAACCTCAGGATATACATATATTTTTTAAATCAAAAGGCAGCGCCCAGTTGCTTCTGCAGGGTGACAGCGCCACTCTGAGGTCAGTCAGAGGAAGTGCAGCTCGCCCAGCGGTCACATCAGTGCTGACAGGAAGTGTAACCTCGAAATAACGCGTCACCAGAACACCAGAAATGAAAGCAGACTCCGCCAAAGTGCTGAATATACAAGTGAGACCAAAGAAGAAGAGGGTTCATCTCCGTCTCCCTGTCAGCTTCACCTGCAGCTTTTTGGCCAATCAGATCCCAGAAAACAGCCTCACGCTTCCTGAGAGGTCAAAGTGCAACCTGTTTCACTGCTGACACTTCACTAGGTACACCTCAGTATCACCAGCCTGGAGCTGCTTTCAGCCTTCATGGATTCAAGGAGCTGCTGGAGGTCAGGGTCCATGTTGATCTGACATCATCACACATGCTGTTGTAGCCATCATGACAGTAAAGCTCCTCTACTGGTCTATGGAGGCCATCTGAGTGCAGTACATTCACCTCTGACCTCGTGTCTGCGCTGCAAAATGAGCCCGTCATGTGATTGGCTGATACTACAAGTGGCAGGTAAGTGTATTTAAGCTGAGATGAACTCAGTTCTTATCCTTCTTTGACTGTCGGCTCAGTACCAGCTTCACTTCCTCTTCAAATGAACTTTTAACACACACACACACACACACACACACACGAATAAATACCCAGAGCAGGATGTTTGAACCCACTGAACCTTTATTGATGTTTGGAACCCAAATGACAGTAAAACTGAGGCAATTAACGATCAATGAGATCAATCAGTATTCACACAAACAGCTTTCAGATGCTTTTATTGATCCAAAGAGAAAGAAAAACAACGCAAAGAGGGCGGGCTCCTCGGTAGACGAGTCCACGACGCCTCCCGCTCAGACGATGCTTACCTTCAACACCTGCGAGGGCCCATCGATAAACCAATCAATCATCAATAATCTATGTACAGGGGTAACAGCTGATTCAATCACTGTAACACCAGAGTTACCAAAAATACTTTAATGTATAAATTAGGTCATGTACAGGTTCACTGAGGCAGCCGCGCGGCCGCGAGTCCAAATACAAAAATGTATTCAAGTACAGACGCAGAGGACGAGTCCCTGCAGCTAAAAACCGCCGCCACCTCACAACGCCGCCGCCGCCTCCTCACCTGCCTCCGTCTTCACTTCAGGAGGCTCCCCGCTCTCATTCTGCACCTCCTGTTTCACTGAGGTGGCGGTGGCGGCGGCAGCAGCGGCAGCAACAGCACAGGAAGTGACCTCCTCCTGCTTTTCTTCCGTCTTCACGAAGGCGCCCAGCGGGTGGTCGGTCAGCAGCTTACTGGGCGACGGCGTGACGTCGACATACGACGATGTCTGAGGAGACAAATGAGAGCGGCGCAAAGAAAAACATGTGAGTTTATACCAGAGAAGAAGAAAGAGGAGGTGAGGGAGGAGGAGATAAGGGAGGAGGAGGTGAGGGAGGAGATAAGGGAGGAGGAGGTGAGGGAGGAGGTGTGACTTACGTTCTTATAATCCTCGAAGCAGGAGGGGTGGAAGTTCTGTGGAGGGAAAACAAACAGCTGGTCACTCGCTTTGTTCTTATTGGTCATCTTACTGATTAGAAGTGGATGGGCGGAGCCTCGGCACACCTTGTCATCGACCTTGACGGCGTTCTTCAGGAACCAGTCCTCCTCCTCCTCCACCCAGTACGTCTCAAAGGGCTCCTGACAGATCTCACAGCTCTGCAGGGAGGAAGGAAGCATTTTTATTGGGCGAGCCTGTGATGTCACCGACAAGCAGGTTGGCCGTCGATTGGCCGTCCGCCGTACTCACCTCTCCCACCTGGTCCTTGGTGGCTCTCACGCTCTGGAACTCCTTCTCCTTGGCAGCCGCCTGGCTCTTCTGCACCTCCTCCTCGTTCTCCTTCTCGAAGAACTGGCTCTTGGCGCGCTCCTCCAGGTCGGCGATCTCCTCGAACTCGATCCAGTCCTGCACGACAAACGTATCGTTACATCAGAGCGCTCCACAGGGAGCTAGGCGCCGCGCCCCATGAGGCGTGTTCGTTCTCACCGTGAGGCTGTAGTACCAGCGGCGGTGCGTGACCTTCTTGCTCGCCACTTTGCCGGCGTGGTTCTGCCTGAAGTGCCAGTCCAGGTGGTCAGCGTACATGTCGGTCTGGGCGGCGGTGAAGCGCATGCTGCACAGGCAGCACTGGTTCCCTGAGTACAGCTTCGTCACCACGCTCTCGTAGCGCCTGCGAGAGGGGCGGGGCAAAGTGAGTCACAGCAGAACAAAGTGTAACCACGACGATGAGGACAGGCAAATACTCACTGTTTCATATCGTCGATGCTGAAGCTGGTGAGGTCCAGCACGTCGTCCTCTTCCTCGCCCTCGCCCTCACCCTCCACCTCCTGCTCCTCCTCTTCCTCCTCCTCCTCTGGTGGCGGTGCCGGCGGAGGTACAGAAGACGATTCTGGAAAAAAACAAACACATCAAACTCGACTGAAGAAGAAGGTTAAAGGCGACAGAGGGAGGGGCTTCACTGACCGCTGCTGGAGGCGGGCGCGGCGTCGGGCTGCGAGGGTTTGATGATGCCGGTGGAGAGGAGCTTGGACAGCAGGTCGTTCACGTCCACCTGACCGAAGTGGTTCTCCGGAGGGACGACCTGCGGATCTACGCAAATACCAACAACCAGTCACGATTTCTGACCTTAAACTCGAGAGCGTTAAAGCTGACCGACACAAACGCCACGCAAACTTACTCTGCTGTCCGAAAGGCACGGCGGTCTGAGGTAGGAAGGGCTGGGCCATGGCTCCCATCACGCTCACCTGAAAACAGCACAGGTACAAACACTCAGATCATTCCCCAGGAACTCGCCCTGCTCAACAACGTGGCCTCTGCACCAATCAGAGCCACCAGCTCAGAGGATCAACTGCACATCTTCCTGCCATTTCTGCACCTCACTCCTACCTGACACCTTCACTTGTTTGCTCAGCAGCGTCTGCTGCCACCTTCTGGCAGTAGTGGGGCTAATTTAATGATAAATGTCCTGAAGCGGCGCAACAGCACGCTCTGTAGCATTAACTCCGCCCTCTGCACAGCCTGATACCTTTAAATGTAGTTTTGTTTTTTTTAAATTCTCTTTAAAAAAAGAAAAACAATTAAAAGGAAAATTAATCATCACAGAGGTCAAAGGTCCAGAAACTTGTGACCATGCAGAACAGTAACACTTGCAGTCCATCTGTGCTGCTTGCTGCATGCCTGCTGGGCCTACCTGATTGGCTGTTTTATATGGAAGAACTCCATTCGCTCCAACTGACCTGGAGTAGTTGCAGAAGTTAGCAACATAGGCTGGCTGTGCCTCAGCGATAGATGTATGTTTTAAAGTTTTCATTTTTTCTAAATAAAACTCAGGTGCATGTATCGCATGAGGAGACTCAGGCACTGCGATTATACAGGATTAGCATGCTAGCATGCTGTTAGCAGGCCAATAACGGCTCTTTTAGCTGCGTCTCCATGTATCACATCAACTCTGACTTAACTGATGCCTCATAATGCTGCCGCTCTGCCTCAAACTACAGTCACAGCTGCTCAGCTGTGGGTGGAGCTCCAGTTGCTCTGAATTTGACACTGGACTGAACTGAGGCAGCTCTGATTGAAACCTGTCTGAAACTACCTCTGTTCTTATTGGTCTAGATCCTGTGATGTCCTGTGCGTTGCTTACCGGCTGCTGTAAGCCAACAGCGGGTGCCCCGGGGTTGTAGAAGGGGGCGGGTCCTGGCTGACTGAACGGCTGCACATGGAAGTTTCCGGCTTGCTGCATGTTCTGTTGCGCCGGGAACGCCGCTGGTGCCGCAGGGAACTGAGGATTGATGGGGTCCGGGAAACGCTGGGGGGGCATGGGGAAGTTCTGCTGGGGGGCCATGGGGGTTTCGTACATGGGCGGGCCCATCTGTCTCATGAGGGGCTGCAGGTTGTGTTGGGGTTCGAAGCGCAGGTGGCCCTGCCCGGGGAAGTGCTCGAAGTGCGGGGGGCCTCCCTGATGTGGCACGTCATACCGGGGGCCCGGTTGGCCCGGCCCCTCGAAGTGTCCAGGGCCATCAAACCTCGTGGGGCCCTCGAAGCGTGCGGGCCGCTGCTGGAAGCCCATGGGGGCGGATCCAGGGCCGGGACCCATATTGTTTAAGTGACGTGGTGCCTCGAAGCGCTGCAGCGGGCCCTCTGAGTGGCCCGGTGCCGGCACCTCAAATCGTGTCTGTAGTGCGAGAGGAGCCCCGAACCTGCCGGGCCCCTGAGGGGGGCCCTCAAACCGCCCTATTCGTTCTCCGCCTCTCATCGGGCCGTGACTGATGTGTCCGGGACCGTCCACCCTCTCCGCCATTGTGTGATGAGTTGGTCCGGCACCCTCGAACCTGCCGGGGGCTGGGTGGTGAGGCCCCTCACACTGCAGTGAGTCATCGAACCGCCCAGGGCCACCGCCGCCTTCATACCATCCTGGGGCGTGGGGCCTAGAAGAGCCCATATGACCGGGGCCATTGTAGCGTGCAGGGGGGTGTCCCCCGTCGTGAGGTGGTGTGTGTCCGGGTGACCCGCCGTGCTGTCGGACCGAAGATTGCGGCCCTCCACGGGGGAGTGGCGCCTTCAGGATGGATTTGGTTGAAGCATGAGGCGGCGGGGCATCCAGGGGCCCGTCATCTGAGTGCTCGCTGTTTGGGCTCTCAAAGCGCGCTATCGGGCTCATGTCAGCAGAGTCTTTCTGTAACGGTGATAGCCGTTCGCGCTCGAAGCGTGTCGCCGTGGCGTCCAGACCAGCTGGGCTCGGAGAGTTCCTGTGGACCACTGTGCCCGAGGGAGGGGGCACCTCCGGCCTGCGGGCGTCAGCAGGTGGGCCGTACCGCCGTGGGACATTGTAGCTGCTCTTTTGCTCCTCGCGGTCGTTATAATGCTGCCGCTCTGTCAGCGGCGAGGTCCACTCTCTCTCACCTGGAAACCACAGAAGAAGAAATGCTGTGAACGCTGCCGCTTCCTGTCAGCTGATAAATTACAGTTTGAGCTTCATCTGTCTGAATGTGAGGGTGACACTACAGAACTGCAGAGGTGGCCGACTACGACTCCCACAATGCCTTGAAAGGCTGGCGGTGACAGGGAGTGTCTAATTAGCGGTTAGCTGATGATGTAATCGGGGCTCCTGACTGAATGTGTAGGACTCGTTAGAAATGTCTAACCCTGCTGAAGTATCCCTGATCGACACCCTGACACCCCGCCGCTCCAGAACCTGACCTCTGACCTCTCTGTGGATAAAGACGACAGATAACAGGTAACCTTCACGCCACTTGAACACGTGAACGCAGCGCAGCATGGTGGCGGCGTGCACTCACTTGTCTCTCTGTGGTCGGGTCTCTTTGTGAAGCGAAGACCTGGCTTCAGCGCTGGAAACTCTTTGCCGTGGTTGTACTCCTCAACCATGGGGGCGAGCGGCGCCCGATGCTCCTCGCACTCTTTGCTCCGCCTCTCGCCTGAAAAGGGCAGCAGATGTGTTTTTGTTTAAGTAATAAAGCTCTGTTCTCTGGCTAATTTATTGATCATGTGACGCTCACCTGGCCTGTCTCGCGGGCCTCGGTTGTATTTATGTGGCGGCGGATGTCCGCCGCTCTGACCGCCACCCATCTTCTCGCTGTGCCCTGGTTTGTCGGTGATCTCGGGAGTCTCCTCCCCCTCCCACTCCTCTCCGGCAGGTCGGTGATTGACCTGAGTCTTCCTCAGCTTCGACTTGTGCTCGTAGTACGACAGCTCCGCCGGGTCCATGCCTTCGTGGGGGCGGGGCTGAGATGAGGGAGTGCTCAGCAGTGGCGGCTGCTTCTTGACGGGGAAGTCTGATTCGTCCCAGCTGTCTTTGCGCAGCTGGATCTCCTCCTGATACTGGTACAGCTGTTTGATCTGGTGAGCCATATTGAGGAACTCCTCGCGGGAGATCTCGCCACTCTCCATGCGCTTGCTCGCCTGCAGACATGTCATAGTCACATGATATTTAGTGACATGGTAACCCCCCCCCCACTGATCATAACAAGTGAAAACCATTGAAACAGCTTTATCCTGCATGTGAGCGGGTCAGTGAACGTACCCTCCTCAGCAGGTCCTTCTTGGAGGCGGAGTTCAGGACATCGGGGATCTGCAGGTTGGCGTCGACGCTGAGCCGGTGCTTCGGGGTTCGGGGGGTGCTGGGGCGGTTTGGCGTGCTGTACGGTTTGTGTCTCTGAGGCGTGGGCTTGGCGTGCACGTCGCCCGACAGCTTCATGCTGAGGAGGAAAACGATTTAAGTTTTTTAAAGTTTTAAAACTTTTGAATAATATTTCTGATGCGTTTGATGAACTCACTGTTTACTCTCCTCCCAGCCGCTCCTCCAGCGGTGAGGGGCGTCCTTCATCTCCTTGCAGCCTCCGTCGTGGCTGCGTGGCGAGTGAGAGTCTCTGGTCTCGGAGTGGCGTTCCTCCCCGGGTCTCTTGGACCTTCTGCTCTCAGATTGGCTTTTGGGGGTGGGACGGTCCTCCCGACCGGGCTTGCCGTGCAGCAGGTCGAGCCTCCGTGGTTTTCCAGCTTTGTGCAAAGGTGATGGCGAGGACGAGCTGCTGCGGGCTCTGCCCTTTGGCGAGCGTCTGTCCTTCCTCTTTGGGGAGCCGGCGGGGGATCGCGACCTAGACCGCGAGCGAGTGCGTTTCCTTGCATGCGTTCTGGCGTTGCCAGCGGTCTTATCAGCAGCCTTGTCACGCTCGTGTTTGGCGACCGAACCATTCACCAGTTTGCCTTTGAACCTCTGAGGCTCTGCCCCCCGTGCAGCATCCTCCCGCTCCTCATCACCACATCGCTTCTTCTCCTTCTGCTCACCGTCCTTGCCCTCGCCCACCTTGTCCTGCGTGCGTTTCCTCAGCCGCGGGTCTTTCTTCGTGCCGCTCTGAAGCGCTGCCTCCGCTGCTTTGGTTTTACTCGGCCCACTCTTCGCCATTGGAGACGGCGATTTGGATTTTGGTTTCTCCTGTGGAGCGTCTTTCTTCTGCATCCTGGCTTTCTCCAGAGCGAGAATGTGACTTCCTGTGGTGGGTGGAGTCTCTCTTTTTGTTGTGGCAGGCTGGTCTTTAGGTAGGGGGCCAGTGGGCGGGCGGTTCAGCCGGGGGTCTCTGACGGACGACTTTGAATCGCTCTGAGGGGGTACCCAGGGTCGGACCACGGGAGCGGGTTGGCTGATGAGCTTGGGCGCCGGGCTCACTGCTGATGAAGTGGAGATCGCCGTCGCTGCTGGTAATGTGAAGCCGCTGACCTGTAACCATGTGACAGAGCTGCCTGTTAAATATGTGCAAGTTTCTACACAACAAACCTGACGGCAGATAAACTCCGCTTTAAGGTGTCGCGGATAAATACAGGAAAGTAAAACCAGTACAAAACAAAAACAACAAAAACCCCACAACAAGTCATAACACATGGGAAAAGACCCGAGGAAACCGCGTTAACGACAAAAACCCTGAAAACCATAAATGTCACACCCGAGCCTCGACTCTCACGGGTGTGGGACCGCTGCTCTAAACCTTCGGACAAGTGACAGGTGAGCTTTGAGCCAAAACAAAAGATTTAAGACTCTGCTGCTTCTTCCTGTCATTTTTACCCTTTAAATGGGAACTAGCAGCGTCCCAGTTCAGATCAAACTGGTTTGTAGTTTGATCTGAACTGGAGCTGAAGGCTTTAACACATTCGGGGTGTTTCAGGGTTTTAAAAGCAGTGAACGGCCATGACAGCGCTCAGACAATGTTCTGGTTTTAGCTAAAGTCTGAACCCCTGGATTGTGATGCGGACACGTGATTGGCTAACGGTGATCTTACAGCCCCAGGTGGTCGTACCAGCTGAGCTTTGGTCTGCTCCAGCTCCAGTTCGATCTTCTTCTGCTGGAGCTCCAGGAGCTGCTTCTGTTTGGCCAGCAGCTGCTGCCGGATTAGCTGCTCCTGTGTCAGGCTGGACTGACTGATGGCGGCAGGGACCGGCTGAGGGGCGGGTGGGGCCGTGGGCGGTGGCTGGGCCGGGGTTGGCCTGGGAGAGGATGAAGACTCCTCAGGCTGAAAGACGGAGAGAAAGATAACTTCGGATTAGAACTCAAGTTCAGCCCCACCAAATCCCATCGCTCAATGTGGATGATGCTGTGTGTGGTCAGAGACCAGGGAGGGTCACTGGGGTCCAACCCTGGAGCCTGACCCGGACACAGGTAAGGAGCACGTGGACGTGACACTTGACCCGGTCATATTTATGGAAAACCTCTTTAAAAACATTTCCAGTGATCAAACTAACCAAACCTGCATGCAGCCACGTGACAGTGGTTAACACTGGTTTGAACCAGTTTATCAGGTTCACTCTGCATGGATGTCCTGACAGGTTAACCCAGTCTGACACCAGTCAGTTTAATAAAAGCATGACGTCTGCTCGGCTCTAAACGTCACTTAGTTGGTTAAAAATTATCAAATTCTGTCATTTCTGAGCCAAACAAACCAATTTCTGCTCCCAGCTTCACTTTTCTACTTTATCTGACTTGAGCTCGACAGCAGATCTGAAAGCAGCTTCACAACGTAACCAAGCACAACCAAAACCTCAGATCAGGCACAGAAACTCAACGCTCATAAGAGCAAATGTAAAAAAACAAAACAAACAAAAAACAAAATAGTGGTAAGTATTAAACACAGTTCTGCCGGGTCTCCTTTATTCTCCTCAGCACATCTTTATTTGAAGATATTACAGCAGAAAAACTAAAAACAAAAACCTCCCACGCTGAAGCTCTCTGGACCTTTTAAAGACTCTTAAAAGGAAACATTGTTTGTGGTAGTTACTGTAACAATAACTTATTGACATGTGAACAATCCTCGGGGGTGTACCTGCACGTTTCACGACATCTTCTTTATCGACATTTCAAGGGCACAGACGCATTTATTGAGAAGCCCGACGAGGACCTCAGGAGTAAACCTCTGCGCCGGGGCGACCTCAGGCTGCCCGAGGCTCACGCCCCCGCTCGTACACACCTGTTTGAGGAACTTGGGGTTGACGTGGATGCTGGAGTTGGGGGTGGGCGGCGGCAGCTTGATGGGCCACGCTGGGTCCACAGAGTTGACCTTCACGTCAAGCGCGTACAGCTTCTTGGGCGGGAACACGTCGTCCCAGGTGGAGCGCAGCTTGAACAGGGACTTTCTAGTGTTTTCGTCCACCTACAAACAGAGGACAGCGCTTGGTCCACAGCCACCAACAAAAAGCCGACATCACACTGTGCACAGCTGTTAGTCCACTTCAAAACATCAGCTAAAGTCCTAAAGCCTCCCTCCAGCTTTCATTAGCAGTACGTTACGCAGTAAGACAGGAGCAGAGTGCAGGAGACTAAACAGAAGAAAGCAAGCAACAGGACAAACAGGAGGGAGTGCGAGGGCTGCTAACATGTCACTGCTTAAATCTTAACAAGGCCAAACGGCAGCAAAGAGAACTGTACCTTTTCAAAGACACATATAAATGAAGGGATTAGGTTTTTAGCAAACACTGCAAGGTATTCTCCTCCAACATTCTTCACTATGGAATCCACTAAGTACAAAACTGGAAGCTTCTCGCTGGGTGGGGCCTGGAGCAATAAGAGAACTCGACAAGTTTAGAAAACAAACAGGGGTTAAAAGCAACATTTCAGAATAAAAGCTCACAGTACACCTGCCCCGCCCCTCAGCACCCAAAAACGTGGAAAAAGTTCAAAAGGTCAAGAACTGCAGGAAAACATCTCAGTCCCAGTCAGTCCGTGCGCTGCTGCGTCTTCACAGGAGAAAAAGGAAAAGTCATCTTCACGAGTCCACTCAGCGTCTGCCGAGTTACAAAATGAGTCCGTGGCGCCGCCAGGCTTCAGTCCAGGAGCCGTTTACCTCCAAAGAGCGTTTGTAACCTTCCACCGCTCTTTGTACGTTTACCCAGAAGGCTCGTCTTCGAGGTGACTCCACCCCCAGTGAGCTTTATTCCCCCTCACACCTCCACTTTGACACCCGACATCTTTAATCCCCTCCCTCAGTGTGTGCAGTAAATGAAACCAGAGTCATGCCAAGAAATTACACTGGGAAATAAAAAATGACAAAAAGCACATTTCACATTTTTTATTATAAACATTTTAACCATTCAAATCACATTTTTCAAGAATTCAAGATTCACTCGAGAATTAAATCAAGTGTCATGGACCAGAAGCTGAGTGTAACGTGATGGCGGGCGGAGGGGGTGTTGAAGACGCCCCGTTAATCAATGACCCGACACTGATAACACACAACAGATCAGACTGAAACCATTCAGAGACACTGATGTGGTCTGAGCTCAGCAGGACTACAGATGGTCAAAATCCACCAAAAACTCGAGCCGCTAATCCTCAATCAGATCAATGTGACGAGCTTAACGCTGATTGAAAGCTCAAGTGCTGCAGAGGGAAGTTTGACTGTTTACCAAAGCTTTGTTCAACACGTGCACACCTCAGACTTCTAAAGGAGAACTGTGACACCATCAGCACAGCAGTTATTTATTCATTTACAGACATCAGCGGGCGACACTTCAACACGTCAGGCACTTCTATGAAATCTGTCCTTGGTTTAAAGTCAAACTGCTGAACCTGATGTGAGGAGTTTAGGCCAATTCAAGGTTTTTACTGTTTCTTTATTAAACAAAGTTTAGACCACTTCAGACACTTCAGAGCATCAGCCTGAGACCAGCAGGGCACAAACTGAGACATGACCGGGAGTTCAGTAGAGCTACTGTCCGACTGAGGCCAGAAATAACAGCGCGGTGATTTCCCCTGTTCAGGAAAGTGACTCAGATTTACTTCCCCAGCTCTATGTGGCCTCATCCTTTGTGTTAATAACCCGGAGAAACAAGACTTTCAAAAACATCCATTTTGTGAATTTAGTATTTTTTAATTTTAAGAAATAATCATCAGCCTGAACTTTAATCTAGGTTTTAAAGCAGCCTCGTGCAGATTTCGGCCCTTCCCACGTGTCAGAAAGTATTCTGTCGCTGCAGTTGTTTAAATAAAGTTGGTTTAAACAAACTACCATGGCAACAAGCTGAACCAAAGTTAACGTCCCGCTAAAGTGCCGCCTTCTTTTCTACTCACGTCTACTGACGTTTACTCCACATTAAAGAGGAAAACGCAGAGCGAACGGTAAAGACGGACTGATTTAAGGTGGGCTGATTTAAGGTGGATTTCAACTCCAGACCACATCGAGTACCTACAGCGAGTCTGCAGAGAAATGGCGTGCTGCTGAGTACAATAAAGAATAAATGGTCGGTTCACTTTAATACACACAGTTGTTCAAGAGTTGGCTGAATGCGGAGCTAGCAGAACAAACAGCTGGATGTTTTCAGAGACCGTTACCGCGGCCGACCTCGTCGCCATGTTCGGCTAGCAGCTAACTACATACATCGACAGCAAACATCTCAGTGTGAAAGTATTCTATATTCATAAAAACCTTGCTTATTTGTGCTTCAATAATTTCCACGATATCCTTGGCGAAGTTGATGTTTTCCTCGGCCAGGATGGTCAGCATGTTGATGTGCGGCTTGCTGTTAAACGTCAGGTCTTCGAGGGAGGACTGGTACTCCCGGCAGGCGTCTTCCCTCGCCGCGCTGTCGTCCATCTTTGAGCTGAGACACTCGGCCAAACCTAAGCGAGTCTTACCGAAACCATAACCACTGATCAGCAGGCAGTCCATGAACTCATACGGCTAACTGTTCGTCCCGGACTTGTTGAGAAATCACGCCGGTTCGGGGGTATATTTCAGCCGTCTTCTGTCGCAGTTCAGTGCCCTTTCAACGACCACAAGAAAATGGCGACTGTAACTGAAGGAAGTCTACGTCACGTTGAGGTTTTTATAACAGTCGTGATGTCAGTGCAGTGTCATTGGCTGGTTTCAGCCCGCCTTAACCTGGGTTTTCTTTGCGATTAGTTGGGGAAAATAACGGCCACACAAATGAGCCAATCACAGTGGAGTACCGTCAATCCCGATTACATAACGAAAAATGATTGCAACAGCTCTTACTCAACGACCAGGCCGCAGCACTACTCACATATAAACACGTTACTCATTAGAAACTATGTTCGCATATCGTAACACCAATAAATAAATATATATATAGATATGTATATTTAAAAACTAAATTTAATCAATTCAAACAATTTTAATTCTACATTTTGATCGATCTGTGTCTTTGCAAAAGTCTTAAAAAGTGTGTGCCATCCCTCATAAACATGGGAACTACGTACAGACAAGTACATCAGGAGAAAACAGAGTTTACACAATTATAACAAACTTATAAGTCAACGTCACCAGTTTGAACTGTGAGCAGCTGTGTGTAATGCCTGCAGGAACAGACAGGTTATTTGTTATATGCAGACGCAGCACTGGTTCATCTCTGCAGTTAGGTGACTTTTTCATGCTTGAATGATTCCTAAGAGTTAAGAGGCGTAACCAACACCAAAGAGCTACCTCATCAGGCCAGAACGTGTGTTTCACCCAGACGTCCTGTAAGTTTCAATGAGGCGTTGAGAACACATGAAAAGGGAAAGGCTGAGCTGAGGGTTCCCAACTCTCTGCATGCTACTCATGGTCATTGTTCAGCGCTCATGACAGTTTGCATAGTAACGACTATGAAACTGAGCTCACTGTTCAGGCTCATCTGAATCTGCTGAAAAGATCACTGTGGTCTGTCGGCGCCGCAGCCAGAGCGCTGCTGAGCCGGCCTTACCTTAACTTCATCAAATTCAATCATATCAAACGTCCTTGAAAGAGTAGTTGTCAAACAGCTAACAGATCATCTGCAGAGAGGTTTATTTGAAGAGTTTCAGTCAGGTTTCAGAGCTCCACAGCACAGAAACAGCTTTAGTGAAGGTTACAAATGATCTTCTTATGGCCTCTGACAGTGGACTCATCTCTGTGCTTGTCCTGCTAGACCTCAGTGCAGCGTTCGATACTGTCGACCATAATATCCTATTAGAGCGATTAGAACATGCTGTAGGTATTACAGGTACTGCACTGCTGGAGATTCCCATGATGCACTGAGTATTTCTTGGTGTGGTAATACACCTTTCTGCATTTAATCGTTAGTAATTATTAATCTCTGGCTCTCTTCCGCAGCACGTCTTTGTCCCATCGTCCAACTTCTGCCAGAGGTTTTTCCATCCGGCTGTCGCTACAGTGACAGCTCATAGGGGTCTTTACCTGACATTATAAAGCACTTTGACACAACTGTGAGCTGAAGTGTTTTCTGCTGGACATTTGTCATTTTAATTTGCAATGTTTTCGTTTTTTTCCTGTGAACAGGATCCTCTCTGAGGGTCACGTGTTCGAGTCGTACACCTGACAGAAGCATCGCATTTATCCAGGCAGCAGCTCCAACAGCGAGAAACACACACGTCTGCAGACTTTTTAAAATAACTCAACTGTTTAAATTAAGGATTAAAATTTGCATTATGGAGGGGTGTGGCTT
Organism: Haplochromis burtoni; assembly: GCF_018398535.1. Taxonomy (NCBI): domain Eukaryota; kingdom Metazoa; phylum Chordata; class Actinopteri; order Cichliformes; family Cichlidae; genus Haplochromis; species Haplochromis burtoni. Next base: position 189,645 of record NW_024582866.1, on the reverse strand, counting down.
CTTTAGCTGACAGGTGGATGGTGACGCACAATTCTGACCTGGAGCCTGATAATATGGCTGCTGAGGTTAATCGCACCAACACGTCTGAGGAAGATGGTTTTATATTTGGCTGTTACTGAGCATCTGTGTGTCTGCGTCCAGCGCAGAGGCCACGCCTCAATGAGCTCACAACCCCTCCCTGGTTGTTGGAACACCCGCCTGAAAAGCACACCTGTGTTGTGCAGGTATCTGTGGTCAGGGTTACAGGAAGAAGACTCGACACGTGTGGAATAAAACATCAGCCGGTACTTTAATAATGATCTCATCTCAGGAGCAGCAGTGTGGTGTCACCTGCACGTGGACCCAAAGGTTTCATTTAAAAACAACACATCATGTGACGTCACAGGAACAGTCGATGGACTCGCACTCGCACACACATCCGGGTCATCAACAAGGTGTTTAGAAGAAAAAAATAATAATAAAGAGACAAAAAGTAGGAAAATGTCCCACAGCGGACGCCCCAGTCCTGCCAGCGCTAACACCACGCCTACACCACACGCTGGAGGCGGAGTCACTTCACTGTCTGAGCTGCAGTCAGACGGGGAAAAGCTGAGGAATGGTGGCGAGCGAGAATGGTGACAAGAAGAGCAGCAGCAGGTGAGCGGAGAGTTTCCCATGATGCTTTGCCACATCCTGACAGAACACCACAGGCAGGAGGAGAGGAGGCCGCGGGAACCAAAGCTTCGCCCTCTGCTCATAATTAGCAGCGAACTTCGCAGGACTTCCTCCGAAATGTCCTCAGATCCACAGCCGAGTGAACAAACTCCGGAACGCCGAGGCAGGAAATGACCTCACAACCCGACTGACCCCTCAGTACTGGGCGATACGACTTCAGGGGACGGATCGCTTCCTTTGGCTCTATTCTGCCTCACCTGCAGCAGGTGATTAGAGGCCACGCCCCCAAACAACTGTCACTGATCTGGATGATAAAGTGACAATTTGCAACTTCACCTCGCTTTCAGACAGGAAGTGAGGAGGGCGCACACCGCAGGAAGTTGAAATTAAAGGTGGGCGGAGCTTCAGGGAGCAGTCGAGGTGGACTGCGGCTCCCTGGAGAAGTTTTATGAAATGTTTCTGTTGATATTTACGAGTCATTATTTCAGTTGTTTTCAAAGGGAGAAGCTCGCCGCCCGGCCCCGTTCCCCAACTCACCCGGGTCGTCCATCAGAGGAAATACTGCTCCGCCCCCTCCTCCTCGTGTGGTTCAGGCGTCGGACTCGTCGCTGCTGTCGCGGCTGATCTCGATCTGCAGCGAGGGCAGGTTGTCCAGCCGACTCTTCTTCATCTTGTGGGTGAGACGCTCCTGCTTCTGTTTGATCATGGCGCCCCACATCCTCTGCAGCGTCGAGTCGTCCTCCTCGTCCCCGCGCCTGTCATCCTCCTCCTCCTTGTCCCCCTCTCCGTCACCATGCCTCCTCTCGCTTCTACTGCTGCCACCGCCATCCCGGCCCGATGAGGAAGAGGAGAACAGCCCCGCCGAGCGGCCGCTTGACCTGTCGTGACGTCTGGCGGCAGCGCTGCTGCCATCGTCGTCGCTGGAGCCGAGTCTGCTCCACAGCCCGCCTGCAGACGAGAGAGAGCGTTACAAACGCCACACAGCAAAGAAAGAAGACGACAGAGGTTGGCGTCGCCTCCGTACCCGTCTTCCTGTCTGTGGATGAGTTTGAGCAGTGGCCTCTGCTGTCCTGACTGGCCACGCCCAGTCTGCGATGCACATCTCTGGCTAGGGGAGTGTCTCTCGGGGACAGCGGCGAGGGGGAGCGGCGTCTGTCTGGAGAGTAGCGTCTTTTCCCGAGCCGCTGCCGTACGTCTGCGGAGAGCGTCAGAGTCAGAGGCCCGCCTCACGGCAGCACAGCAAGCACCTGGATTTAAACCGCTCACCTGTCTTCCCGCCGCTGACCACCGGAGGGGGCTGGCTGTGCTGAGAGTGGCCCTGCCGCTTCTCCTCCAGCAGCTGCCGCACGTCCGTCACCTTAGAGGGCGACGAGGCTTTGGTCCTGCTCTGTGATCCCGACGTTCCGATCCTGTTCCTGAACGGTGCGACACAGGCAGAGTTAAACGCAAAGCAAACGTGTGTGAGCGCGGCGGCGAAACATTCCTGCAGGTTTAATGATCAGAGCAGAAGAAAATCTTTCATGCATTCACTAGCTGTGTCCCACAACCTAGGCTGCATCCTCCTGAGGCCGCATTTGTAGGCCGATTACATCACAGCAACGCGGCGTAGACTCCTCCAAATATATCCCAAAATGCCTCCTCCATTTCCCCGAATTTGAAGGATGGGTCGGGTATGTCCTTTACCGCAACTAAGTTTTAATATTACTCTTATTATTCTTTCTGGGTCACAAAATAAACTTTTAACATATTTTCAGGCGAGAATGTAGCTGTGTAAACCTCAAATATCTGCTCGGTTTATCAAGACACCGCATATTTGCAAAAGTGCTTCGACGTTTTCGGAGACGTCTGTTACCCACCAGCGAGCCGGGGCGAGAACGGCAAACTCCCGGCACATCGTTTTCAGATAAGATAAAGAGACAAAGAAGAAGTTTATTGTCATTGTAGTTATACAACAAAATTTGTTTGGTAGCTCACAGCAGCAATAAAACAAGAAGCAGCACAGTAATAAATAACCGTAGTAAAAGTATAAGATATAAAGTAAAAGGAAGGAACTTAGCACAGTAAATAAAGAAAACATAACAGTATTTACAGACCACCGCGGTCTTTCGCTACTCAGTTTAAATGTAATATATAAGTTACTTAGACAATGATAGTCGACTAGTCAGCGATTATTTTTGCGATTAGTCACTAATCAGATCATCATCCATACAGCTTATTGCACCAGCAGCATCTGCTCTTATATAACTATCATTAGCTTACAGCTTTAAGTGTTTCAGGTGCTAACTAAAAATAAAGACAAGATGATAGTTTATTAAATTTTAATGAAATTTGCAGATTGTTTCGGTGAAGTTTAATAAACTCCTTGCTATCTAAAATATAACAGGACACCGGAGTAAATTCTCCAGCATCTCACACTTCTGATAATCAGCTGTCTGCTTGACGTTTATTCAGCTGTGTAAAAACTATAACTTTAATCTCAGCCAAACCGATTTACTCAGGAACAAATAAAATACTAAAAAAGCCAAACAATAACATTTTAAGTTATCTAAGTGACTCATATATCATGTTTAACCTGAGTAGCGAAAGACGGCGGTGGGTTTGAAAACGATTTGCCGGGAGTCCGGTGTTCTCACGGCGCTAGTGAGCCTAGCCCCCGGCTAGCTATCGAGCTAGTGGGTAACAGACGTCTCCGAAAACGTCGGAGCGCTTTTGAAAATATGTGGTGTCCTGATAAACTGAGCAGATATTTGAGGTTTACACAGCTACATTCTCGCCTGAAAATATGTTAAACGTTTATTTTGTGACCCAGAAAGAATAATAAGAGTAATATTAAAACTAACTAGCTGCCGCCATTGTTGGAAACTGAGCTGGGCGCGCTATGAATTCTGGGACACAGCTCTTCTTCTTCTTCGGGGTTTAACGGCAGCTGGCATCCTTGTACATGCAGTGCTGCCATCTTCTGTTTCAGTCCGTTATTACACTCTTAAATCCTGCTACTTATTCCTGCGTCTTTTGGGATCTTACAAAGCTTCAAACAACGCTTCGACGATTTTGATAGTCGACGTAATCGTGACTAGTCGACTAATCGTGGCAGCCCTATTAGACAACCTAAAAATGTTATTGTTTGGCTTTTTGTTTTATTTGTTCGTGAGTAAATCGGTTTGGTTCAGATTAAAGTTATTAGATAAAATAAAACTTTATTAATCCCCCGGGTGGTTTTCACACAGCTGAATAAACGTCAAACAGAAAACTGATTAAACAGATGGTCGAGTTTACTCCAGTGTCCTGTTACATTTTAGACAGCAAGGAGCAGACGGCCGAGTTTATTAAACTCCACCGAGACAGCGCTGACGCAGATCTGAAGGCGAGACCGTCCAGTTTCACAGCTGTTTACTTCCGGCCTTCTCGGTCCTCCGGAGGATGCAGCTTAGGTTTTGGGACACAGTAACTGTCAGTACTCACAGCAACAGCCTGGAGACTAAAGATCCGCCCACACAGGAAGTAGTATGTGGTAGTGGTTGTTTTACAGATGCTGGTTGGTGACCAGCCAATCGTTCTCACTCGCTTCAAAGTTAAATAAAGTTTAACTCGGGATCCGCCCACTTCCCACCATCATCACCCAAAACTGCAGAATGCCTGATTTTTCTATGATGTCACTTCCTGTGAGGCCGCCCACTCAGACGTAAAAACAAGGTTCTGGTATTTGAAGGGAGCAGGAACACTGCGGCACCCCTGATTTTCAAAATAAAAGCTGTGAGCAAACATGATGGCTCTTTCCATTTTAATTTAATGCTCAGCCTCACTGAGAGGCGTGCACACACACACAGACACACACACGCACACACACACACACACGCACACACACACGCACACACACGCACACACACACACACACACGAGCGACTCTGACCGGATGCTCTTCAGGTGCGTCTCCAGCTCGTCGGCGTACATCGTCATCTTCTTGCTCTTCTTCGGCGACGGCGTGGAGATCATCTTCAGCTCCAGGTCGTAGTCCATCTCGTCCGACTCGGACCACGGAGACGGAGAGCGGTCCGTCTGGCTGTGGAGCCCCGCCCCCAGTGAGCGTGAGCCACCGCCCCTGTCCCCCCTCTCCCTGTACTCCACCACCCTGTCGTCAGAGTCCATGTCCTCGTCGCCGTCTTCCTCCTCCTCCTCCTCCTCCTCTTCTTCCTTGATGGGCTCCTCGGGCAGGTTGACGAGATCCGCTGAAAGCACAGAAGTCATGAAAACGTTAGCATGAAGCAGAAGAAAACCACATTTAGGGCTCTAGAATCGTTTCAATGGTGCGACTAAAAAAAAACAGCTGTTCCAGTAAAAAAGAAAAAAAAGTCTCAGCAACTCTCAAAGTCTCCGTGTGGTCAACAACTAACACATGCCCCTATCGTGTGTCCCAATCAGTGAACGTCAGGGGCGGGACCTGTGTGATTGGCTGTGGTTCTAAAGTGCAGGTGGACAGAGGGAGGCGAGGAGCTGAATGAAGCCATATCAAGTCATTAAATCCTGAATCGACTTTTAAATGTATTTTGTCAGAAACGCCGGAATCTCAGGTTAAAGCTCACAAAACTATTTCAACAAACGGTAAATAAGAGCAGATACACAAACACAGAGCTGTCGGCTTTCTCATCGTACACGGACACGCCGTCGGGGCTGAGCGATTCTGATGCGTCGGGCCTGCTCTGTGTTTACGTCTTTTTTGCGCCGATTCTGAGCTGCAGGTTTTGTTTCTCTCCGACCAAAACTCACTGAACCAGCAGCAAAAGAAGCAGCAAACTACGCTTCAGATTTGATAAACATCGTCATTAATTCACTCTGACTTTTGCTGTTTTGCTTCCAGCACGATGATAAGCACACTTCCTGCACAGCTCTCTCTCTGATCTCCGTTTTCTGCATTATTCATTCACGTATCACCCATCAGTCTGCTCCTCGGACAAGAAAGCCTCATTTCTGCTGTTCAATACTGAAGAAATGTAAACGTTTTAAAATGATGCAAAACTGCAGAACATTTTAAGTTTCTCTGCTATAAAATCCAGGCCAGAAAAATCTGCTTCATGTTTTTCTGTTTTATCCTCTGCTGTGATGCTCAAGTCTCACAGTATCAGTGCTGATAAATGATCAGAATTACAATATTTCTGACTGTGAGACAAAACTGAATCCAGTCGAGTAGTGATGGTACCCAGCCCGGGTGAGCAGCGTGGGCCCGACAGAGTGGATGAAGCTGTGGGTAACAAGAGAAGATGAAAAGAACGACTGATAACTTTTTTGTTAAGTTAAGGCCTGATCCGTCTGAAGTTCACAGCCAGCTCTGACACGGTGCCATCAGCCTCCGAGCGCTGAAAAAGCAGCAGAAACACATTATAAATGCCCACGTGCCCC
>NW_024582866.1:158328-172086 GCF_018398535.1 Haplochromis burtoni | reverse complement strand
CCCCCCCCCTCTCAGCAGCAAACAGGTCGTCAGAGGAGCCGATGTGATGATTAAGTTTAACATTGTCTACAATATCACCAAAGAGCGTCAATGCACTTTAAGCACCAGCTTGTTAGTGAATCATTTACAAATCGATATCGTCTGTGTGGACACAAACTTGCCCCCAAAAAGTGCACGTGTGAAACTGTGGTGCGGTTAAAAGGTTTGTGCCGCCGTGGCAGAAAGTTAGTCTACAGCTCTGACATTTATCCACCGCCCAGAGGCTCCTCTCTCCCTTTGGGAGGCAAGGTGCTGTGAGGTCACCGTGGCGTGGATGACGAGGGTACAGACAGACACGAGCCGCGTGTCACTGTTAACGGCCGACCACGAAAATTTACGGACAGACGGGAGAAAACGCCTTCGATACTCCGAGGGCTCGTCTGGGTTCGGGATCAAAGCCTAACTGACCCCGCCCTCTCTGTGCCAGGGCGATGTGATCTCACCCGAGTGTCGGTGTGTGTACGGCGGCGTGTGGCCCATGCTGTCTCCAATCAGAGGCTTCTTGCTCTTGATGACGTCTCGCTGAATCCGTCGGTTGTGGTACCGCCTCTTCCTGAACGGGAAGCAGAAAAAACTTTATTAAACACTGACGACTGTGACGCAGAGCTGCATCTACACCGGATGGACCTCTGAGAAATGACCTTTGACCTCTGAGCCTTACCAGGAGTTGCTGAGGATGCCTTTCATGCCGCCATAATTCGGGTTTCCGTACTTCATGTAGTATCGGCTGCGGCGAGCGGCGCCCGGCTCCTTCTTGTCGTCTGCACACAGGAAACACGTGTTAAGCTGAGCAGACACTGTGCGACGTTTGGCCCATTTTGAGTCGTGCGACCATTTTGGTGATCGCCCGATTTTGGCCTTCATCGTGCGTCGTGTCGTATACGCGGGGTAACGAGACGCGATTAACACCTCACGACCAGCTCCCGATCATCAATCGCTCGTGAGGGCGTCACCGCAGCCGCTCACACTGCGCACGCGCAAACACGTAAACGTCGGTGAAAAAGACGGAGCAGCGGTGCAGCCTGTGATCGGGACACAAGCGACGGAGGCACAACTTGTAGAACTTTGAAGCTCATCCGAGCCTTTTCGATGTGGCCTCACAAAATGATCACGACCACAACGACCGTGAAAATAGTTCGCTGCTCAATCACAGCTGCCTGATCAATGTTTTTCATTAGCAATTTAGCAAAGTATGTGGTGTGTGGTGTGGGTGGTGTGTGTGTAGGCGTGTGACGTTGTGTGTAGAAGGTGTGGAAGTGTGTGTGGTGGGTGTGTGTGAGTGAGAGACAGGACGTCCTCATGTCGAGCCAGTGTGGCTCAGTGATAGAGCAGTGACTATGAACCTACTGCGGCATGTGAGTAGCAGGAGCTGAATAATGAAACGGCAGTAGCCAGCATTAGACACGGAGAAACACAGGTGAGTAAGTATCACCCCACACTGCGTGGCTGACAGACAAAACGAAACATACCTGTGGATAAGCCCATTAAACAGTGCTCGTTCGCTGTGTTATGCAATGATATGTGACGCTGATGAAAATGAGTGTGAAGATGTGTGTGTGTGTGTGTGTGCGTGGTAGTGAGTAGTAGTGGTGAGTGTGTGTGTGTGTGATGTTGTGGTGTGAGTGTGGTGTGGTGTGAGTGTGATGTGTGAGGTGTAGTAGAGTGTGTGAGTGTAGAGTGTGGTGAGTGGGAGGTGTGTAGGTGTGTGTGTGTGGTGAGTGAGGTGGTGAGTGATGAGTGAGTGAGTGAGTGTGTGTGAGTGATGTGTGTGTAGTGAGTAGTGTGTGTGATGAGTGTAGTAGTTGTATGTGTGAGTGGTGTGAGTGTGAGTGGGTGAGTGTGTGAGGGTGGTGTGTGTGGAGTGTTTGTGTGTGGTGGGTAGAGAGTGTGAGGTGTGTGTGAGTGTGTGTGAGATGTTGTGTAGAGAGGTGTGTGAGGTTTGTTGTGTGTGAGAGAGTTGGTGTGAGGGTGTGATGGTGTTGGTGTGATGTGTGTGTGTGTGTGTGTGTGTGAGTGTGTAGAGGTGTGAGTGTGTGTGTGTGGTGTGTGTGAGAGTGTGATGGTGTGTGTGTGTGTGAGTGTGGTGTGAGTGAGTGTGAGAGTTTGGGTGGTTGAGATGGAGAGAGTGGAGAGTGAGTGGTGGTGAGTGTGTGTGTGTGTGTGAGTGTGAGAGTAGTGAGTGTAGTGGTGTAGATGTGTTGTGTGTGAGATGAGTGGTGAGAGTGTTGTTGGTGTGGAGAGTGAGTGTAGAGTGTGTGTGTGTGGTGAGGAGTGAGTAGTGAGGTGTGTGTGTGATGTGGTGTTGTGTGAGAGAGTGAGTGTGAGTGTGTGTGTGTGAGTGGTGTGATGAGAGTGGAGTGGAGTAGAGAGTGTGTGAGTGTGGATTGTTGTGTAGTGTAGAGTGTTTTGTGTGTGTGTGAGTTTGTGTGGGTGTGTTTTGTGGTGGTGTGTAGAGAGTGAGGTGTTGGTGTGTGGGTGTGATGAGAGTTGTGTGGTGGTGTAGTAGAGTAGAGTTTGTGTAGTGAGTGGTGTTGATGTGTGTGGTGAGTGAGTGTGTGTGTGTGAGTGTGAGTGTAGTGAGTGTGAGTGAGGTGTGTGTGTGGAGTGGTGAGTGTGAGAGTGAGATTTGGTGTGAGTAGAGTAGATGGGGTTGTGTGGTGATGTGGTGTGAGTTGTGATTGTGATGTGAGTGAGTGAGTGATGGTGTGTGAGTGTGAGAGTGAGTGATGGTGTGAGTGTGTGAGTGTGTGTGTGTGTGAGTGATGGGTGGGTGTGAGGTGTGAGTGAGTGTGTGTGTGTGTGTGAGTGAGTGAGGTGTGTGTGAGTAGAGTGAGTGTGAGTGAGTGGTGTGTGTAGAGTGTGAGGTTTTGTTGATGTGTGTGATGTGTAGAGTGTGAGTGTGTGATGTGTGGAGTGAGAGGTTGGTGTGAGTGAGTTTGTGATGGATGTAGGTGTGTGAGGTGTGAGTGAGGTGTAGTAGAGTGTGAGTTTGGTGAGATGTGTGAGTGTGTGGAGTGGTGTGATGGGTGAGAGTGTGAGTGAGAGGTGTGAGAGTAGTGAGTGTGTGAGTGTAGTGTGTGTGAGTGTGTGTGAGAGGTGTGAGTTGATCTCTCTAGCAGCAGCTTGTTTCCTTTGAAGGGTTTGATGGCGGGCCGCAGGTCGTTCCTCAGCAGGGACGCCCTCTCCGCCCGCGACAGGTCGTCCTGCGCACACACAGCCGATGACATCATCGATCACTTTTGGGCACTGGTCAGTGAAGCTGATTGGTCAGACGGCGTCCTACCTGTCTGCCCTCAGAATTCGTCTTCGTCTCTGCGTCGCCATCTTTCCCCTCAATGTCCTCGCTGCGCTTCTTCGCCGTTTCCTCTCCACCTTCGTCTACCTCGCCCTCCTCCTCTTCATCTTCCTCGTCATCTGATCCTTGACCTCGCCGACCTGCGACATTGTAACATTTACCCACAATGCCCTGCGGCTTCTGGTGCTTTTCCCCTACAGTACTCGCCCTCACCTTTGCTCTGCTCACCCGGCTGGCTGGAGCCCCCCGTCTCCGTGGTAACAGTCTCCGAGTCGGGCATCCGGCTTGTGTTGATGAGCGCTCGAATGGGGGTGTCATCATCTAGCCATACCACGTTACCTAGGAAACCATCAGGTGGTGAGAACAGGGTTTGACCCGAGCTGTGATTGGCTGGGAGAGTCACATGCCCCGCCCCCGTGCAGCAGGTTCATGAGCCCGGCTCTTCTGTCTGCACGCCGTACTCACAGGAAGTGTCATCGATCCACTCGATGTGAGCCGGAGGATACTCTTTAAAGTACCCGAAGACGTCCTGCGTGCTCATGTCGTCCACGCCCATCACATGGATTGCCTCCATGCGCAGCTGGGGGATGGCTGGGCACCACAGAAGAAGAAGACGACGACGACATGTTAAACTAGCTCCCGATCAGGAAAAGGTTGTCTCTGCCTGCTGACAGTCACAGAGGACACGTACCTTTTTTCATGGCGTCTTTATCCAGGAAAACGTTGCGCTGGCTGACCTTCTCTTCCCCGTGAAAATGGAAACGCTGCGCTCGCTTCTCTTTCCTTTCGATCGCCTCCTGACAAGGAAGGAAAAAGGAAAGAACTCGAGTAGTCAGATGAGTTGGAACCCTGCGCTTCCCACTCAGCTATCACTCTTTACCTGACATCATCAGGTCATGGTGACCTTTGGAAAGGTCCCACACATGTGTCCTGACCCCACAGGCGCTCAGACTCTTGCATGTACTTCACTAATATCACCCACAGTGAGAAACACTTTGCAGCAGCCTACACCCGGCCACACTCTGAAGGTTTACCTTAGAGTTGACGTCGATTCCAGTGATGAAGGCTCCGGCCTTGTTCTCATACCGCCGACTGGTGTCCTGTGAAACAGACAGACAGCAGTGGAGGCCACGGTTTCACTTTCCCTTTGAGCCATTTCTGTTGGTTTGCCTCAGCAACATTACAAAGTGACTGTAAACACATGAGAAACACAGGCTGCATGAAGTCCACAGCAGCAGCCACACAGGCCTCCAGAGCAACTCTAACGCGACTTTCACACAAGAAGAAAACTTTCATTTCTCCAGCTGATGAACTGCTCTGGATACTGTCTGTGTGCTGGCAGGGGAGGAAACACCCGTGAAGGTATAAAAACTACTCAATTCTAAAAAAATAGAATAACTCTCCCCGTTTTGCATTTTTCTGCACGTAAAAGCGTTAAACTTCCTAGTTTTAGCTGAGGTTTGGTGGCAGGGCCACTCTATACTAGCAGGAAGAGTAAATAACAAAGGAAGACTAATGAAACCCAGGTTCACGCTTAGAAGAAAGCAGAACAGTTCGGTATGCGCATACCTGCTGAAATAGTTGAGCACTCTGAGTTTACACGTAAACATCTTAAATTCGATGTTTTTTAAGTAGAGTTTGGTGGGACGTGCGCTCCACACAAACAGCACGTGAACACAGCAACAAGTGACTGAAATAAACACGAACCCCGCAAACATGTCGAAAACGTAAACCAGCCCCGGTTAACGCGAGGCCCCCGCCGCTCATCGGCAGCCCCCACAGCACGGGGCGGACGCCTGACTCCCGGGGAGAGAGCCGGGAGTCCAAGTAACCGCTAGCCGACACTTCCTGCGGATCTGCCGGGCGACGGAGACGCCAGTCCCCGGAGTGCCGGGGCCTAGTCCGGGCTTACCGGCAGCAGCTCCTTCAGAGAGCGGTTAACGGAGATGTCCTCGGGCTCCAGCTCTCCCTCCTCCACCTCCATTGGCTCGGCTTCGCGGGCATCTCTATCCGACTCGGAATCGGAGTCCGAGCGGTCAGAGCCGCTGTCTGATTTCACCGAGACCCGCAAGCTGCGTACTGCCGCCATGGTGCTAACCAAGCAGCTAACAACGGCCGCTAGCGCTGCGGCTCTGGGCTGACCCGGAAACGGTAACTACGACTTCTTCTGCGGCCTGCAGGCGGCGCACCAGAGCTCTTCCGCCCCTTGTGGTTTTTAAGGGTAAAACGTGATGTCACGCTCAGCAGATGGCGGTGCTGAACAACAGACACGCTAACAGCGTCACAGACGATATAGTAGAACATGTAAAAATGTTTTTAATAAATGTAAACAGTCCTAAATATAACAGGGCTGAAGTGTACTGCACAATGTCTGAAAATTCTAAATAAAAAAGTACAAACTAATTAATAAACAGGTAAGCATGATAACAGAGTAAAACATTATCAGAAATAAACACAAGGCTGTGACAGAAATAGAAACTAATGAAAACGCAGTATAAAAACATTTATTCATCTCTCAGTTAAACAATAATTTTCTCTCTTATTTATAAAGTTCCATATTTATTTGCTTTAATTGTTTTATAACAGATACTCAGACACACAAATACACAAATAAACACAGAGAAGAACAACTAACAACTAATTATTTGTTAGTTTTTTGTTCTTTCACAAAAGGACAATCAACCTTTTTCAATGCTTTGAACCAGCATCTGGCTCTGAGGCTCCAGCTGTGCATGAACACGACATGCACAGTAGTTTGTAGCTGCAGACAAAAATGACTTCTGCAGCTAAAGCGTGTCTTCAGTAAAAAAAAATACAAAAGTAAAAACCCACTGAGACGAAAAATAATCCGCTTTAATGTTGGGAGAGAATGACACGACAAAAACAACAATAAACACTGAAAGAAGCTGATTTTTATTTGTGAAATGTTCAGTTTTACAGATTCATGCTTTACATCACACACACACACGCACGCACGCACACACACTTTATGACATCAGAAACACATGCAGACATCTTTGTGTTCATGCTGCATCATCGTCCCTCTTTTAAAACAAACCACAGCTTTTATTTTGAAAACCTGAACTCCTGTAGCTGCGCAGCTTCCAGTGGAGTGAGTGACCTCGAGACTCAACGTAATTGGTGCGATTGTCCCTCAGAGAGGGAGCGCAAAGCTTCTTCTTCTCCCTGACCTCCAGCAGCTCCACCTCTGTCTCACCTGCAGCACCGCCCACCTGAGCCCCGTCGCTCAGCCGCTGTGTGCCGCAGCAGTTTAAAAAAGGTTCAGGTGGAGCTCACGACGTGACAGTGTGCGTGGAGAACGGCAGCGTCTGTCTGAATCTGAACCCGCAGCACGTGTTATTACTTGTTATTAATAAGAATAAATCCCACAGACGCGCAGATCGAGCAGCTCCTCCTCCCCGTTCACGCGGTGAGCGTTCGTAACAAACGTAACATTTCTAATTACGAGCTTTACCGCAGTTTTTCTGTACTTGGATCTTTATGATGTCACACAGCGTCTGTGTTGAGAAACCATCAGAGTCACAAACTTTAGGGTGATAAAGGCCTCGCGTCCACCGCAGGAGCTCTCCTCCAGGACCAGGCACCTTCGGGGGACCAGCACGCGCCGGTTGACAAAAAGACTAAACGGCACTGAGGACCAATCATCTCACAGGGAGACAGGGGGCGGGGCGTTACAGTTCTTGTGGTTGCCGCTGATACGAGTGAATCCCCAAACTTTGAGCTCCCGTGGTGTTTTTGTTTTTCTTGTTTTGGTTGAAATACTTGGAGAGAGGACGTCTCCCAGCTGGACGCGAGCACCTCAGCGGTGTTTGGGGAGAGGGGCATCAACCGCTGCCCCTCAGGGAAGCTTAGCTGCGGGTCCTGGTCCTTTGGGTGGAATCTCAGCCCCTCTCTGCAGCGCCCCCTGGTGTTTGGAGCTACTCATCATCAGTTTGTTTCCACGTAAACCAAACTGCTCATTAAAGTAAAGTTTTAAGAGCTGCTGCTGTTTCTGTGATAAATAAAGTTTCTACAGCTACATCTTACACTGAATGAAGCGCAAAACAGGAAGAGCTCTGCTTCGAGTTTGACTGTAGAACGGTTTAAAAAGAAGTTCAGTGTCCTGCGCACACATACGTTTATGTTCAGAAATGATTTTATGGTTTGTGCAGAAGATGAGAAGAAAACAAACAAACAGGAGAGCTGCACTCGGGGTCCTCACAAAGACAGAAAGACAAGTATGTGTGTGTGGTGGTCTATCAGGAGACCCTCCTCTTCCTCCTCCTCCTCCTGCTGTCTGTTTGAAGCTTCAGGCTTTTATTCTGGAAAGCAGCGAGAGAAAAAGGAGAACACATACAACCCAGCTCAGAGAGTCACTCACATCACGGCCCAGAAAGTGTGAACATGAGCCAACAAAGACAGGAAGTAAAACATAGGATGCTACAGGAAGAACTAACTTTCAAAATAAAGCAGGAAGTAGACTCAGAAGCAGAACAGAGTGACAGAAGCAGCACTTTGAAAAATGGGATTGAAAAGCAGACTTCTGGGAAAGCACACACCTGTCAGCGCCGTCCTGTCAGCTCAGTGTCCCTGCTGCAGACGGAAGGAAGGTTTCACACTCAGTAATCAGATTACACAGAACATACTTGAAAAATCACACTGAACAAAAATTAAAAACAGCAGTGACGTCCTGAGAGTCGTGCAGCCCAATCAGCTGCATATCCAGGTAAACAGCGAGCGTGCTGATTGGCTGTCACACAGACTTACTGCGGCGGAGTGGCTCAGCTTGTCGAAGCGAAACTTCAGGTTGGATCTGGGCGAGTTCTTGTTTCTCAGCTCTGAGAGAGGAGAGAGTAAACGAGACGTGAGAACGGCTCCAGAACAGAAACGCTGGCGGTGAGCGGGCGTCGCACCTGTGGGGCTGCGGCACACGATGACCGGAGCTGAACTCTGACCTTCTACCGTCGCAGCCTGGACACGCACAGACACAGAGAGGACGCAGTGATGAGGGTCTGCGTTACAATGCAAGGCGCCCTAAATAACACTGAGCTGAATGTAGCGCTGAGCGTGTTTTCTCACCAGGTGTGTGTCGTCAGCTGGGATGCTGAAGCTGCAGGTGCTGGATGTCGACCTGGAAATCTTACTGCTCTCCTTCTTCGTGTGAATCCTGCCCGTGAAAGTGAAAAAGTGATGAAGTTTATTGTTTCGCAGTGAAAACTGAAACATCTGCTTCTTTCACTTGCTGCTGCTTCTGCTGCACACACCTGTCCCGCTGCCCCGCCTCTGGAGAGCTAGGGTTGGACGGCAGCTCTGGCCTCACCTCCAGCATCGGGTTGCAGCCGTCGAAGCTCCTCTGCTCACCGAGGAGGCTGAGGAGGCGTATCAGAGACAGGAGGAGGCGGGGTTAATGTCCTGGAGGCAGGTTAAAGCTGTTAGCTCAGCAGTACACAGCACACCTGTCGAGACCAGCTCTCCTGAAGGTGCACCCCCACCTGTGCAGCCGTGCTGACATGCACACTGGTGGGTTTGAACTTTACTGTCCAGGTAAACAAACTGAGAGGCACGTTGGGCAGCGTTACCTCCTCTGGCTGTGCTTCTCTGTTTGGCTGTCGACGCTCAGCAGGCGAGGAAAAAGTCCCGAGCGCCGCTTCACGGGAGACTTGACGTTACACTGCCAACGCAAAGAGTCCAGGTGTCAACGGGGGCCGCTCACAGAGGAGCGGGGTTCAACCTGCTCCTTCAGTTACCTGCAGAACGACTCACCTCCACGTTCAGGTGTGCCAGACCCCCCCCACTCAAACTGGTGGGCAGTCCAACCCCGCCCCTCGACATGGTCTCCATGGAGACGCTCCTCCCTCGCATCGCCCTCTGAAATGGAAAAAGATTTGGCTTCTTCCTGCCCTTGCCTTTCAGAATAAAAGCTGTAGCTATCTCCACAGTGTGACTGTGACTCTAATACAGAAAGCAGCTGTTTGCAACTTCAACAAAACCTTATCTCTGCTTTTACTGGCTATGAAATTCATGTTTTTCCTAATAAATATTTCTTTGTTGTTGTAAAAATGATTTTCTTACTAATTAAACATAATGTTGTGGATAAAGACTGCACGGCTTTAACTTCACTATCACTGAAAGTTGGATGGAAAAATGCACAAGTTCCATAAAGTAAATAAAAAAGAAATAAATTTACTTCATAATTCATTGATGAGGGAAAATATAACATGCTCTATATAACATGTCTATTACTTTGTCAAACACATTTACGTGGACCAAAAACTGGGAAATAAAACTGTAATAGTGACAGATCACGTGCTGAGGTAAGAGTCCGGCGTCACTGACAGTAGCTCCAGTCTAAAACACGCTGCTGACACACTAACATTCACATTACAGCTTTTACTGCTTGTAAAGTGGGACTACTTTCCTCGGTGGAGGTATGTGAGTTGGATTGGTTCTGGAGCGTCCCATCAAACCATCATTTCAAAGCAGGAGAAGAAGACGACGACAGGAGGAAAGGTCAACATTCACCTTGATGGACTCCAGCAGTCCTCCGTGGGCCTGTCCGTTCTCCCCTCGGCCCTCCTCCTCCGGCCCTGACGTCAATCCCAGCATGCTCTGGGAGCGTCTCTGCAGCTCGTCGTGGAGGCTGTCCAGGAGGGCGGCGCGGGTTCGCTCCTGACGGAGACGCAAAGAATCATGAAACCCCTCATGTCCTCGCTGTGTTATTTCTCTAAAGTTCAGGAGGTGTCGCAGATCTTCTGCACAGGCGAGCAGCTTTTAGAGTGTCAGGCTTCTCTGCAACATCACTGACTTTATGTTTAATATGAATCATTTTTCTCTACTGTCACTTATAATCGAAACCAAAACAAATCACTCGAGCGTCCATCAAGTACGCTCGCAGTCTGAACAGTGCAGCGAAATGACAGACGCACTGCAGGAGTTTACCTGCAACATAATTATTCCTTTGCTTCCTGTAGAAGCGGACGTGTTTCTCTTTATTCTGCTGGTCCTGCCTTCATGTGTTTGTAGGTTCATATGAATACAAGGAACTAACGCCCGGTAATTAAATACTTCCTGTCACATCATGAGCTCAGTACTGAAATCTGTTACTGTGATTGCGTCACTGCGTCTGTCTTATTAGACACATGGTGTGGTTGTGACTCTGGGGGACGGCCTGCAGCTCTTTCTACCTCGAGTCGGGCGAAGCGGTCGCTCTTGTAGCAGGCCAGCTCTGCGTTGATGAGTTTGGTGAGAAGAAACTCTCTGAACTCTGGACCCTGAAGTACAAAACGCAGCAGACTTAACCACAGCTCTCAGATCAGCCTCACGTTCCCATGAAAAGTCCGACAGCCTCACCTTTTTAAAGACAGGGGCGGGGAGGGGCGGGCCAAAGGGTGGGACGTCCTCTCGCGCTGTGACGGAAACCTGTCAGTCAGAACAGCTGTTGTAACTGGTGGAGTGAAACAGGCAGATCTGTGTCTGATCCCCACCCACGCAAACCCACCCAGCTATGAGCAATAATAGAGACGCTTCCTCTCCTCAGTAAGAGAAGGAGGAGCCTCTGGTGTGAGGCTTCATCTCCGTTGTTGTCATGTTTCAGAGGCTGAAAGAGAAATCTTCAGCCACCACGAGGATTTGGGTTTGTTGCTGTGAATTCAGATTAAAGCTCGTCTTTGATTCCCAGATTAAACTGCATCTGACGCCATGAACCTCACAGGCGACAGAGTCTAATCTATAAAAAACCTCCATCGTGGAGAAAAGGAAGCCGGCGTGTACCTTGTAGGAGGTGGTCTCAGAGCACGGCTCCTCCGCCTGCACCACGATGAAGGCGTGGAGGAAGTTGGAGGCGATCATGTCGGGGACGAAAGGGGTGGCCTCTTCTTGAAAAACCAGCGCCACGATGTCATTTCCGATGTGCCGTTTCCTCTGCAGCTGAAGGACAGAGTGATGCTGTTACGTGCAGTCGTGACGGCTCATAAAGTTAATGAAGCGCAGCAACAACTTCAAAGTGCTTCTGTCACACTGTTACAAGACAAACTGTCAGTCAGTGATCAACAGTCTGACTGAACACGCTGTGTTTGGATGCAAGCAGGTGCAAACACTGAAGCATCAACAGCTGCAGTTCCTCTGACGTCCAGCAGAGGCTCTCGCAGTGAGTCGCTCACATGTTCAAACTTTACAGCAGCAACAAACACGTTTACAGGCTGATACTAAATAAATAAATAAAACCATTTTTGGCTCTAGATCATGTCCCCTGTAGCTGCTAGCTTCACCTGTTTGTGCTGTTGGTGTAGACCAGTGTTGGTCAAGTTACTTGAAAAAAGTAATCAGTAACTAATTACTGATTACTTCCCCAAAAAAGTAATCCAGTTACTTTACTGATTACTTATTTTCAAAAGTAATTAATTACTTAGTTACTTAGTTACTTAGTTACTTTTTAAAAACACTATTTACAACCTGAAGAGGTGATAAAGCGATAGATCTTTCAGCCTTGTTTTTCTAGTTTTAATCTTTTAACTTTATGCATCAAGCAAAAATTTAATATATATGCAACATTCTCTGACTGTGAAAAATTAGTTTAACATTTAAACCTATTTTCTGCACATTCCAGCACATAAAATAAAATATTTTTTGTGTTTACACTCATCTTTCAAATAGATGCAAGTAAAACACAGCAGAAAATAAATAAAGTCAAAGACTCAGCGGTCCTGTTGCTCTATTTTCACCTGTAAAGCAGGAGTCGGTAGGCGGAGGTTTACCCTGGTGCAGGTGTGCCGCGGTCAGTGGAAGAATCCGCGAGTTTCTCTGTGAGTTTCCCATTACGTCGTAGCTACTCGGTGCTTGTTGGAAGTTTAGGGTGTTTTTTCGCTGTAAAAAGAAGTTTTCTTCCCACGCACAGCGGACACTAATGTTTTTGTCACTTTTTATGGAATCAAACTCAAAGTAAGGTCAGTACTTCCACGCTTTAAACGCTGCACGCTCATACTCTCTCTGCACTCGATATGTGATCCATTGTTGATCTGCACACAGCTGTTGTCACGAACGTCGCACTCGCTTACGTCACTGTCGTGAGACATTCTCGCAAAAAAATCACGGTTTTAGTAACGCAGTAACGCAGCGTTCCTACGGGAAAGTAACGGTAATCTAATTACCGTTTTTGCAATAGTAATCCCTTACTTTACTCGTTACTTGAAAAAAGTAATCAGATTACAGTAATTACAAGTAACGCGTTACTGCCCATCTCTAGTGTAGACTGAGATGCTGTGATTGTGCAGACACAGGGTCACGTGATGACGAGCATCCCTTCCTGCTGCAGGCGTCTGCTTCACACGGAGCCAGCCTGCCAAACCGTCTGCTGCTGCTGCTGAGTCGCAGCCCGTCCTCCTGTTTCACGCTGACTCATTCTGTGTTTTGTTTCTCTGTCACGCCATCTTCATGCCGCCTACCTGCTGGGCGTCTCCCTCAGTGAAGGGCAGTTTGGTGGACACGTGGAACATGATCTCCTGCTGCCGGTGGACCGTGTAGATGGACTGAGACCCCGTCTGACCGTGAGACACATCCAGACCCCCCCGAAACCTGCACAGAGGAAACGGGCACCACTCAGTCTGCAGGTGACCTGCTCTGAGGTTAACGAAAGCTATTTAGAGTTTGGAGTAAATAAATGCGATTCAGAGTGAATCAGCCATCTGTGCTCATGGAGGAGCTGGCTTCCCTCCTGATTTATTTTGGTTTGTGTGCTGATTGTTATTTAAGAAGCTTAATCTTTGTGTGTGATGGAGCAAAGCTGGAAACACGTAACACGCAGAATGAAACAGGCGTTTAACTGAACCTTAATCTAAACAGGTCCAGTAACAAACACTCAGGGCCAGTAAATGTTTTGTTTCACTGCAGACAAACAATGAAATGTCAACACACACTGTTTAATGTGATGTCTTTGTTGTGTGTGTAAATTGGGGGGGGTCCTATTCCTCTGCGGGGCAACCTGCATATGGCCAATAAAGCATTCATTCAATTCAATTCAATTCAATTCAATTCAATTCAATTCAATTCAATTAATATTCTGAGTAATAAATAAACTTTGAGTCTCGGGCTGTCTCAGGTTATTTTTTATGGGTCACTGATTACAGACCGTTTTCATTGCTCTGTGTGTTTGATTTGTCCGTCAGTCCGTGCTGGAATAAACTGTGGCACAGCTACAAAATTTACTCCGAGAGATCCGAGAAAATCCCATGGTTGTCTAATAGGGCTGCCACGATTACGTCGACTATCAAAATTGTCGACGGCTGATTTAATCGTCGACGCGTCGTTTGAAGCTTTGTAAGATCCCAAAAAGACGCAGGAATAAGTAGCAGGATTTAAGAGTGTAATAACGGACTGAAACAGAAGATGGCAGCACTGCATGTACAAGGATGCCAGCTGCCGTTAAACCC
>NW_024582866.1:144196-156370 GCF_018398535.1 Haplochromis burtoni | reverse complement strand
TTGTTTGGCTTTTTTTAGTGTTTTATTTGTTCCTGAGTAAATCGGTTTGGCTGAGATTAAAGTTATAGTTTTTACACAGCTGAATAAACGTCAAGCAGACAGCTGATTATCAGAAGTGTGAGATGCTGGAGAATATACTCCGGTGTCCTGTTATATTTTAGATAGAAGGAGTTTATTAAACTTCACCGAAACAATCTGCAAATGTCATTAACATTTAATAAACTATCATCTTGTCTTTATTTTTAGTTAAACACTTAAAGCTGTAAGCTAATGATAGTTATATAAGAGCAGATGCTGCTGGTGCAATAAACTGTACTTTTTACGTCCAATGGATGATGATCTGATTAGTCGACTATCAAAATAATCGTTTGTGGCAGCCCTAGTTGCTACTAAAGGATCTGTTTTGGTATCAACTGACATGTTACTGATAGAAATAACTGATTAAACGTGATGATTTGCAGTTTTGTCTTGTCTCTCACCCTTTGAAGTCCTGCAGATCCACTGTGTCTCCCAGCAGCTGCAGGAACTCTGTGAAAGCCGGCGTTTCCTCGTTGTTCCTGAACAGCTCCTCCTCAGACACCTGAGGGACAGGTGACATGTCAGCTACGACCGATACACTCATCACAGAAGGTGAACTACTCTCAGATGTGAAGTGCTTATTAATGATGCCAAAGAACAAAAGACGGACTACACTGAGATTATTATTTTAAAAATAATGTTGGCTAATGTGTTTTTCATAGTTTGAAAACATTTGCTGAAACAGGTTTTACAGCAGACGAAGTGCTGATATAATCAGCAGGATCAATAACATCAACCAGGCCGTACCAGTGACCCAGCACTCCAAAACAAAATACTGGAACACAATACAAATTCTTTCACAAGGCAACGCTAAGAATGAGCGAACATCTTTATGAGCTTCCTGGGTTGGTCTGCAGTGTCCTCTGGAGTGCTTACAGCTTATATATATTTGGTCATACCATGTAAAATCACCCAGGACCTCTAAATCAGCTCATTTCGTCCATACGATAGTTGCAGCGTATTTAGTAAAACCCGTGGAAAACAGTAACAGCTAATGGAGTGCACTGATCACTAACATCAACAAACCTACGTGCTTCAGTTAGAAATCAGTCCACTAGTGGGAATAAAGAAGGAAGATGGAAACAAAAACACCGAGTGGACACAAAGCGTGAGCAGGTGGTGAGGTACCTGACCAAATCTCTGGTAAATGACTCCAAACTTGTAGGTGTTGTTCACCTCATGCTCATCATAGTTCACTATTAGCTGAGATGCCTGCAGACAAAGACAGACGTGCATCATCTCCTCTGACACGGAACAGAAACCCAGGTGTGCTGACGGTGTGGGAGCCTACCTTTGGGTACAGGACGGGACTGAACCGTATACCTGCCGCTTCGTCGCACAGCAGCTTCGCAATGACAAACATAGAGGTTACAGTTAGAACAACGCTGAGCCTTCAAAAGTCTCAGCCTCTACCAAAGTGGGTGAGTTCAACCATAGAGGACATCATGGACCCACTTGGGCTCGAACTCGGTACAGCATGTAAAGCAGCTGTGATGACCGCTACACTATGGAACCAGTCTGAGATGCTGGTGCTTACCTTGGCCAGCTCTGGTACACTTGGGATGTCCGGCAGCTCTGCCAGAGATAATCTGTGGTAGACGCTTTTCACCCGAGATCTAATGAAACAGGAGAGACGCACCAGAAACCAAAACTTAACTCCAAGAATAAGTAACTAAATACTAGTTCTGTCCTCACACTGACTCATTGACAGTTTGTGACACAGACTTGTGTGAACACAGGCACTCGAAACCACAAAACACAAATATTTGCTCACAAGAAAACGTGAGGAGGAGCAGTCCGATCCACAGCTGGAATAATCTCTCAGGCTCAACCGAGTCACACCTGGACACCAGGTAGCGATAAAGGTTTGACCCACGTGTGGATCACATCTGCAGTTTTCTTTGGACCATAATCGGCCTTGACCGAGGGAGATGACTCAAGTCTTGCTCCCTCTACTCAGCCAGAGCTCCACCACATCTGGGCCAGATGTCAGGTGTATCGTAATATCTGGGTAACACCTGGCCTACCGAACACCTGCCATGAGCCGACTCAAGTAGGGCGAGATATTTGTAGTAGCTTACATGAGCCATCAGTGGCAAAAGACCAGATCCTGACATGTTTATGAGCCCCACCCTATCACCTGCCTCCTGTGTGACCTTAATGACCCAAAGAGCTTCCTTTGACTCGAGCACTTTAGATCTTAGAGAGCAGTCCTGAAGACTCAAGAGGAGAGGTGGCTGACTTTGTGAAGGGTGCATTAACAAAGAACTATTTCAACATGAAATCTTAATTAAATTGAACTCGAGGTGGTTGGCCATCGGTCCCAGCTGCCTGCTCATACAGACTTCAGTCGGCTGCTGTTCTTCTTCGGGTAGTGTGGTCAATTTATAGAAGATCTGCTCCACACGGGATCTGACTCATCTGAGAGCAGCAGCCTCGTAGGTGGACTGAGTCAAACTCTGGTTTTAGAACCTGATTATTTTAGCTCACACTGAGCTCATTTGGGCTTTTATCAGCTCATGTTCATCATCAGAGAGCTTAAACTCAGAGGACAGAGCTGTTTGGGGTAAACACACCGGTCATGGCCTCCATGATGATCTCTGTTCCCTTTTCATTTTGTCTGTGTGAGATTATTTCCTGTTTAATTTTGAAGGTTCCTTTCATTTGTTCTTTTCCCATCCACCATGGACTCAAACATTGATTGTGAAGGCTGGCTCTTGGCGAAGGCGGTCGTACTTTTCTCCTCTCCTCCTCTCCCTTATCTTCCCTGCTTAGCCTCTATGTCCTTGTCTTGTCTCGTTTGTATTACTTTCCCTGGAACACTCTCACAGTCTGTTTCTAAAACCTAAAGAGAATTATGGATTTGATCAACTGGTCTCTGAACGCTATTGACACCCTTTTCTCAACGAGAAGTCTGGGCTCGGGTGAGCCTGAGTGCTGAAGATATCTACCTATGAACCATGATAACAGGGTTCTGGCTGATCGGAGCTGGCTTGGCCCTGACTTATCGGAGAATTAAGAAAGCGGAACCGGCTGTTCAAATCCCCACAAGGCTGCCCGCTGGGATTGAAACGATGGGACGAGGTGCGGCTTCTCAACATGGGCTCACTGAGTGCAGCATGGTTAAGAGCTTGGAGAAGCTTACGGCTGCTGTGAACACTCAGAATAAGACCTCTGAGCGTACATTGGATCACATCTTGGAGCAGCTCACTGTGATCGTGAGTTCTCAGAATCGGCTCTTTGAGCACAAGACTGACAACATCACGGAGCACAAGTTTGATAACATCATGGAGAAGCTCGCGGCTCTCCAACGGGAGATTGAGAGACCAGTGTTGGACTGTTAGAACTGCTTTGAAATTCTCATGAGCTGTTCGCACTAAAGTAAAAACCACCATCATAATGCGGCTATCCCTTCGGCACCAGCTGTGGGCTCAAGGCTGGAGCTGAACAACAACTCCCTGATAACGACTGTTTAGTCTGTTCTTCCCATTCCATGCAAGCCCACCTGGGTTGGCTGGAAGACTGTTTACTTAGCCTGGCAGGGCGAAGGACACTGTCTCAGCTGAACTCTGGACACGCACACACACATACACTGATAAGCACTCATCCCTCCTCCCTTTCCAAACGCCTTCGATGTTTGTTCCCTCCTGGAGGACACGGCGGGTCTGGGCCCAGACCCATTTCACTGCAGGGCAACTTTCATGTGATGAATAAAGTTCTGATTGATTGAACATTAGAAAGAAAGCAGGGTTTCCCATCTTTTCTTTACAGTCTGTAGTCCCTTGCCATGAAAGCCTGTCATGTTACCTGATGATGACGAGGAGGTGCTCGTGCTCCTTCTCCTGCTCGTGTCTCACAGACAGCAGCAGGTTTCCCACGCTGCTCGATGAGCACGAGAAGTTTAAATGCTCCTGACAACAAAAGAGAAGGACGTCAACCAATCAGGTGACAGCAAAGGATGAAGATGGATTTAATCAAACCTCACCCTGCCCAAGAAGTGCTTCCTGTACGCCCGAGCAGCCTCGTTGATCTCCTCCAGATGGTACCCATAATTCCCTGGGGCGGTCTCTTCCTCTTGTCTTCCTTCCTCCTCCACCTCCTCCTTCCCCCTGCTGGCTGCAGAGGGAGGAGGAGCATCAGGATCCTCGATCCAGTAGCCTCCAAACTCAGGTAGGATCACCTGAGGGTACGGCCCCCCCCTCTCCAACACCTGCAACACACATTCAGACAGGTGTGAAACAAAAGCACACACCTCACCCCTCAGCAGGCTTCCTGCAGCCGGCAAATCAGAGGAAAGTGAGAGTTTGAGTCATATGGAGGCGGTCCAGTGGAGAATCTAGTCTCCCCCCCCCCCACCCCCAAGATTGTTAGCTGCTGTCAGTATGAACAAAATTACTATAATAAAACTTTCCTCTCCTCTTATTGGCTGACGCACCCCTGATCTGACTTCCTGTTATGCCTCCTTTTTGAAAAAAACAATTAGCAGTAATGTTCAGCTTTGTGTTTTGAGCTGTGTTAACATCGGTCTCACCTCCTCGATCCTCGGATAAGGAATGTAGTCGTCCTGAAACAGAAAGACGGAGACGTCAAACATGTGTTGGACACACGAGGAATCAAAGCTGTCCTTTCATCACTGACTGACTTTACTTATGTAAATGTGCTGTTTTTATGTTTGAAGTCATGAACATAAAAAATATCCATGAGATGGACTTACAGTGAAAAAGCTTAAACATGAACACAGATGCATGAAGTGGAATGATGCAGACATGCAGGCGACCACAGGAGGGATGACGCTGAGCAGGACGTTTATTCAAAACAATCACTGAGACACAACGAGGAGCTCACAGCCTCAGCGTTCACCGCGGTCGACCACAGCCGCCATCACTGCACCCGGCTAGCTTTTGTTTTGTGCTGCCACTCCAGGAAACAAACCCGAGTGCAGCTAAGATAAACTCGTCAGCGTGTTTGTCACATGGTCCTCCTGTGTGTAACGCAGACGTGATCATCATCACACTGTAGAACCACCACAGCTAGCTGCTAGCATTAGCACTCCGCCCTTATTCCAACATGTGAAAACCACGCTGATCACGTCCATCTTTTATATACAGTCTGTAACAATCACAGTGGTCATTTCCATCTTTTAAGTACAGTTTGTTCTCAGCTGAGTCGGGTGATGAAACTTCGATCAGGCTCTCACACCTGCTGAAGGTTGGACTTCCCCAGGTTATCTTTATGAGCATGAATGAAATGAAGCCGTAAAAGTGAGCGCGGGTGGATATGAGGACAAACAGACAGATGGACAGACGTGCCTTCTGTCTCTGAGGGATTGTCTTCATCTCTGCAGCTTCTGGCACCTGCTGCAGCAGAGACGGGGAGAGAGACGTGATGAAGACTGAACACGTGAAGCTGTAAAACAGCTCACAGAGGTTCAGTCTGATTCATTAAAATAAGAAACAGCTCGCTAATATGGGAGGAAACAGTGTGTTTACATAGAACTACTTTCAGCTGCGGATTAATGCAGATTTGGTGGATTATATGTGCACTGATGGAGCAACATTTCAGCCACTGGTGGATTTTTAGAGCTTTTGTGAGGCTAACAGGATTAATGTGAAGCTTTGATAAAGATGAGCTTTAACCACACAAACATCAGCTGAAGAGTTTTTCTGACTCTGACAAACAAATTTCACAAAATTAAAGAAAAAGTAAACAAACAAAAAAAAAGACAAATTTCTTTACTTCACAAAAAATATGTTAAAAATTAATTTCTGTTATTTAATAATTAGCAATGGTGTGTTAATGTTTTACATATCAGGACATAATAAAAATCTTTTTGATTATTTATTCAACCAAAACACAACCAAAGTGAAGAAACACTGAGCTGTTGGGTAAACAGGAGCGTGATCGACTCAGAGGTTTGTAGCTCTGCAGCATTCAGATGTGTTAACACAACGACACCTTTCACCTGAGGTCCCAACAGCTCCACCTCTATAGGCCTCAGTTAGCAGGTCAAAGGTCAAAGTTTGCAAAGCTACAGCTGATCAAAGACTTCTGGAACAAAGCGAGACCAAAGAGTTTGTTCAAAATCAAAAAACTAACACATGCAGCGGTGATGAACCAAAGTGTTCAGAGTCAGGCTGTGGACGTCTGTCCCACAGCTGGACCAAACTGGGTCATCAGCAGGTCACAGATCCACACACAGCCATGCAGCTCTCTGTGCATGCACAGCTCTCTGTGCATGCACAGCTCTCTGTGCATGCACAGCTCTCTGTGCATGCACAGCTCGCTCTCTGTGCATGCACAGCTCGCTCTCTGTGCATGCACAGCTCGCTCTCTGTGCATGCACAGCTCGCTCTCTGTGCATGGCTGAATGAAACCTCAACGAGCTGAAGCAACGCTGTGAAGGCGAGTGGCCCACAGATCCTCCACAGTGGGAGACACACAGAAACCCTCGCTGCTGAAGGATTTATTGTGTTTAATAAATAAAGAGAGTGTTACGTGTTGCTGTTGTCTAGTTCAGAATCTGCTGATTCTCCGGTTGTTTTTACTTAAACCCTGCCGCTGTTTGTCATCAGTCACCGGGTTACTTATCTGAGGAAACAAGCAGGAAAAATCCAACTTATTTCCCTGTTCAGGGCTACGATGATGATGTGCGATGAGACGTAGAGGTGCAGGTGTAACAGGAGCACATCCAGAGAGAACAAGAAGCATAAAACAGGATAAAACATATAAAAGAAAGAAAGAAGGGGAAATAACACGCCTTAGATGTGTCGCGTGTCCAGAGATATTACAAAGATCCAAAGTGACGGATGAAACGCCGCAGCGTCGTTGTGTCATGTTTGTACCTGATTTAAAGGCTGAAACCTGGTTTTGTTCTGCTGGAAGCTAAATGAATATTGCATGAAGCCTGTTGTTTGTCGGAGAAGCTGCTCCGGATAAGGAGAGAATTCATTTTGAAGAAAAGTCTTAAAAAACACGCACGCACACACACACACGCACACACGCACTCACACACACTCACACACAGCACACACACACACGCACACACGACACGCACACACGCGCACACACACAACACGACACACACCACACACACACACACAACACACACGCACACACACGCACACACACAGACACACAACACACACACACACACACACACACACACACACACACACACACACACACACACACACACACACACACGCACACACGCACACACAACACACACACCCACACACACACACACACACACACACACACACGCACCACACACACACACACACACACACACACACACACACACACACACACACACACACACACACACTCTTACCTCCATCTTGTCCATCATGTCAAAGAAATGAGCCGACTGCAGACACACAAACGGGGTCAAAGCTGTTTATTTGTGTCTGTTGGATCATTTACGGTTAAAAGTTCATTTCTGAGGATTTTTCTGGTTTATTTGAACCTGCTGAGGTTCCTGTTCAGCTCCATGTGGCCTGAATGACCTAACAGTTCATAAGTTTGTGGAAATGTTGGCTCTGTACACCCCACAGTGGATCCATCCAGGTGTGACTGGCCTTCAGCTTTAATTTGAAGCATTTAATTAAAGTGTTGCATTGACGGTTGAAGGCAGGCAGGTAAAACATCATCAGAGTGCTGAACTTGTTGCTGTTCACTGAAATTCCTCATATGACCTCCAAAGAGGGTAAAGAGATTAGCTCTTATCTGTCAGCACTCTTCCTGAGGGCTGTGTGTAACACTCCCACAGATGTGTCAGATCCATGCTGATGGAAAACAGCTTCACCCGTCTGACCAGGTCAGGAAGACTCAGGTCAGACAGAAGGTGCAAACCTCTGGTTACACTCAGGAACATCTGCACAGGTCTGAAAGATGAAACCAGGATGAAGCTGGAGCAGACTGATGAGGAGAAAAGATCCCATCATCTGTCTGTCGAGCCTGTACGGCTGCAGAGGGCTGGTGTTCCTGGGTGAAGCGGGCTGTAGCCTCTGCTCCGTCACACGGAGCGTCACAGCGCAGATGGAGGCTGAGAAGCTTCTCAGGAGTTTCTCACCATAAAGAAAAGAGCTGATCTCAGGTCAGCAGCTTTTCTGTGATTAAAGTGAGGCCCACCAACCCTCCAGCACAGCAGCTCTCACTGCCATCTTTAGACCTTTCGCTGCTCATCTCCACCCACTCCACCCTGCCTGCTCTGCCTTCTCTTTGGATGGCTGACCTCATCCACCTTCACTGTGGTGGTGCACAGAGGCAACATTACAAGGACCTGCTGTTGTGGTGAGACGGTGACTCCGTCTGAATAAAAGTTGTTAAAAACATAAATAAACAAAAACAATGTTTCTGATTCCTGCAGCTCATTGAAACTGAAAGCGATGTGAAAGCAAAGTTCATGAAATGTGCAGATGAAAATAAATGGCTTGTTACCTTCATGGTGGGGGGTGCGGTGCGGGGCGGAGAGGGGGGGGCGTCAGCCACAGGAACATTGGAGATGGCGAGGAGCTCCTGTTTGCTGAAACACAGGAAGAAGCACGAGTGAGCCGACCCGGCGGCGCCATCGTCAGAGCACGCCAGCGTCACAATAAAGTTTCTATTCAAGACAAACGGAGCTGTGATTGGTCCAGCAGCCACACCACCCAACAGGTGAGAGGAAAGGTGAGAAATGTGTTCGCTGTTAGGAAAACCTTCAAGCTGCATCGCGGCAGCAGAAGGCTGAGCGGTAACTCCTTTGCTCTCACCCAAAAGGCTTCTTCAGCTCTAAAAGTCTTAAGCCATCAGTGGGAGCAGGTCACCATGTGATCACTGGTCACACGGGTCACAGTGTGGGTGGGCTTAAATCACCTGGAATGACCTCAGGGCTTCGTTATTTATATTTATTACTTATAGTTAAAAGTCACTGATGCTCCTGTTTGGTGTCCAGCAGCCTCACCTGTGATCAGTGCTCGCGCTGTGACTGGTGACCTGCTGACCTGTGGACGCTCTCTGGGGTCACCGTTGGTTTACGTAACAAAAACTGTGGTGACGGGGAGCAGTGGGTCAAAAACGCTGAAACGAGTGGCTGGCCCACAGATCAGCAGGAAAGTCCTTACAGAGGTCAAAGGTCAGAGGACCATGTTGTGTTTTTGCAGCCACAGATGGCGCCACCTGGTGATAGAACGCAAACCTCAGGGATTGTTTTTCAAAACAAGAGTGTAAACTCTTTCAGAAACTAATGTAAAATGCTTTTACTTTGAAAAGATTCTACAGGAATTATGCCGAGCTCTGATTGGTGCCGAGGTCGATGTGTGAGGAAACGTTTTCATTTTCATTTCAGCTGCATTTATTGTTTCACTGTTTGTAAACAGAACAGACGTTTTCCATATTTCTGCACACGCAGCTGCTCGTCTACACAGCCAATCATCACAGCCGTCACCTGTGACTGTGCCGCGCTTATAGGGCGGAGCCTCTGCACAGGTGATCACAGCACAGGTGCGTCATCTATGATGTGACGCGTTACACAAAACACACCTGGACACATTAACATCCACACCCTGGACATGGACACACACACATGCACACACACACACACACACACACACACACACAACACACAGCACACACACACAGACACACACACAGACACACACACACACAGACACACACACACACACACACACACAGACACACACACACACAACACACACACACACACAACACACACACACACACACACAAACACACACACACACACAGACACGACACACACAGCACACACACACAGACACACACACACACACACACACACACACACACACACAGACACACACACACACACACACACACACAGACCACACACACAGACACACACACACAGAGGCGTGTGTGTGTGTGTGTGTGTCTGTGTGTGTGCTGTACTTCATCATTACCATCATCTGTCACAGAGCAGGAGTGTTGAGTGCAAACACAGAGCAGCCTCCACGCTGTATTCAGCTGCACCACCCGACCAGGACACCATCAGTTTTCTTCACCTTCAGGCAACGCTGCTTATCTGCTCGCCGTGGTTGCCATGGTTGCATCAGGTGCCCCCATGAAGACCAGCTTGACTTGGTTTAAGCTTTTTGGGGTGCTGCCATCATAGTGCATGCTGGGATTGTTGATCTAAACACAGAGCCTGATGACTCGTCATGTGACGGCATGTGAATCTCGCTGAGTCACCTTCAGTCATCTGGACGCTCCGATGACTCATATGAGTTTAAATATCGCCGAGCTCGACTTGAATGTTGATCTGCTCTAATACTCAGGCTCGCAGTACTACTGGGAGATCAATAACCACTAACTGAGACCTTTGACTTAAACAACAGCTCAGGTTTAAATGCTGATACACAAACAGCTGCAGTTCCTCTAACGTCCAGCAGAGGCTCCAGCAGAGGCTCCGGCAGCCCCGTCGTTTGCAGCCTGACATACAAACTGGTTCCTGCAGATCGTTTCCACCTTCCACCTGTTTAAATCGTATTAGGACATAAAGTTTGCATGATTAGGGGCGTGGCCTCTCTGCCTGGCAGGTGGACGGTGACACAGGTGGCTATAGTTGCTTGCTGTTTGCTAGCTTCACCTGACCTGGATCTCTGGGCTGTTTGTGCTACTGGAGCTTTTTTAGTTTCATCATGTGACCAGTAATATGGCCGCTGGGAGGTTACTGTACTAACAGACCCTCCCCGATGCTAAAAGCAAGGCTTCCAGAGCCGGCGGGTGACATCATGGTGAGAGTTTATGCCTCGGAGGTGCTGTTGACTTCCTGCTGAGCCTGTGATCCCCGCTGTGGGGGCTGGATTCAATATTAGACCCACTGTGGGTTTTGCTCCGAGGTGTGGGGACGTCTACTTCCTGGCCTCCGTCCCAGCCCTGTAATAAAACACCAGTGTTTGTGGGTCCTTCTCTCTGCGGCGTCCTGCAGGTATTTCTGGCTCTGAGCTGTGTTTGATCAGCAGGTTGAGTCACCGTGTTTGTTGTTGTCGTGGTGACAGATGGCCGCCGCCCCACTGAGCCGGTTGGAGGACTGTCTGCCTTTCACCTCACAGATCAGAGTGGGATAGCAAACAGTTTGATTTGGTGTGAGATAAATGTAATTATTGAGGAAGGACTTTTGCTTCTGTGTTCTGTGTGCAGAACATCAGAGAGCTGCTGTCTGTCGGCCCGGCCCAGAGCCGCAGACGGGCCTGTCGTGTGACACGAAACCAAGCATCAAACCTCCGAGAGGCTGAAGGAGCCGCAGTCTGCTGTGGGTGAATTATCAGAGCACGAAACATCACAACCAGGTAAAGCTGAGAGCTGCTGACAGGCCTCAGCTGGTCACAGTGCAGCGGTGCTGCAGCCTCAACACCAGATTAAGGAGTTTGTTGTTGTGCTTGTAAGAAAAAAGTGCCCAGAGCACGAGGTATGATCCGAATGTCCGCAGGATGGCAGGACACCTGAACGCAGCTGAGGCACAATCCAAGCGTTTTAACGTAGGAGGCAAAAAACAAAACTACAAAAAACTGGAAAAAGATGGAAACCAGCTGGCTGATCCATCACACGACATCGAGGACGATCAATACAGGCAGCGAGTGAAACAGGAAGCTGTGGGGGCGACCCAGCTGGTCACAGACCCGGAAACAGCACCACAGAAGAACCACAGCGCTACGTGAAATATGTCCACGTTCACACAGTACTGATCTGCCGCTGTCAGAGACGTCGTCCTCCATTTTTACTGACAGCGGCGAGGAAGAGGAGCGCCTTTTTAAAGGTCGCCCACATCAGCCGACGCTCAAACCAACTGCTGATCAGTCATCTCTGCTTCAAGAAAACGTCGCTCCTCCTCCCGTCCTCCTGTCCTGCTCCTCATCCTCTTTGGTCTTTTATGACCCCAAACTGATTTCAGCAAGTTGATGTTTTCCCTAAAAAGGAGAAAAAACTGGAGCCGCCTCATGTGTGTGTGTGTGTGTGTGTGAGTGTGACTGTGTGTCTGTGTGTGTGTGACTGTGTGTGTGTGTGTGTGTGTGTGTGTGTGTGTGTGTGTGTGTGTGTGTGTGTGTGTGTGTGTGTGTGTGTGTGTGTGTGTGTGTG
>NW_024582866.1:139570-143064 GCF_018398535.1 Haplochromis burtoni | reverse complement strand
GCAACAACCACACACACACACACACACACACACACACACACACACCACACACACACACACACACACACAGACACACACACAACACACACAACACACACCACACACACACACAGACACACACCACAGACACACAACACACACACAGACACACACACACAACACACACACAGACACACACACGACACACACACACACACCACACACACAGCACACTACACACACACACACACACACACACACACACAGACACACACACACACACACACACACACAGACACACACAGACACACACACACAACACACACACACACACACACACACCACACACACACACACACACACAGACACACACACACACACACACAGCACACACACACACACACACACACACACACACACACACACACACACACACACACACACACACACACACACAGACACACACACAGACACACACACACACACACACACACACACACAACACACACACACACACACACACCAGACACCACACACACACACACACACACACACAACACACACACACACACACACACACACACACACACACAGACACACACACAGACACTCACACACACACACACAGACACACACACACACACACACACACACACACACACACACACACACACACACAGACAACACTCAACACAAAACCACACACACACACACACACACACACACACACACACACACACACACACACACACACACACACACACACACACACACACACACACACACACACACACACACACACACACACACACACACACACACACACAGACACACACACACACACACACAGACACACAGCACACTCACACAGTCACACACAGACACACACACACAGACACACACACAACACATGTGTGTGTGTGTGTGTGTGTGTGTGTGCCCCAAACTGAATGAAAACTGCTGAAATAAATAACAAATCACCACAAACATGGACGCAGTAAACTTGACGGCATCGAGGTGACAGAGATCTGTGTCACTTCAGCCTCTCGTGACCTCTCGTGACCTCTCGTGACCTCTCGTGACCCCTGATAGTATCATCAGTTTGAATCTGCAGTCATCGCATGTAAATGTATACTGCTGATACATACACATATACAACAAAGTTGAATTTTACAGTGTTTTTTTATTTAAAATTATTTATTTAAAGTAAGTTCGATGTCCCTGTGATTACCGTCCCCCAGCCGGGCTGTTCAAACTCAGAGGCTGCATCCTCCTGAGGACCCGGCCTTCGTGGTTTAAGTGGGCCGGGTCCTCCCAAAGCCGGGTAGGCCGGAAGTGAGCGACGGTGGCGGTCTAGCCTCCAGAATTATGTCAGGAACTCGGTGGAGTGAAACTCTGCCGTCGGCTCCTTGCTAACTATAACCGGACGCTGGCACAACAATAACATCTTAGGTTATCTAAGTGACTCATATATCATGTTAACCTGAGTAGTGAAAGACCGCGGGGCTTTGAAAACGATGTGCCGGGAGTTCGCTGCTCTCGCCGGCTCAGGTATAGCTCAGACAGCTGTGGCTGCAGAGGCTTGTGGTCCTGTAGAAGTTTGTGGAGACGCTGACCTCTGACCTCTGTACACACTTTGCTGCTCTGTTTGTCATCGCAGCCGCTCGTTTCTAATTGTAGTTTACTCATAATATGTTAAAAATGAGGATTATATATGCTATGCTAATTGGCTAATGAATTATGATTGTCAATCACTGCCATTGAGCAGTCACCAAGGGCTTTCGTTCCCATGGTGACAGGGACGTAGCTCAGTAATGCCGGCTCTCCGGCGCTCCGAGTCTCTCCGAACGCCCTAAACACTGTCCAATCAGAGGCGCAGTAGGCCGGGCCATATGTCCCAGAATTCCTGTCGAGTCATTTCAAAGTAAAAGCCGGAAACACGCACGCTGCGTAGTTTGTGTTTGTAAAAGAAACGCCGCTGCACCTTTTACGATCCTCCATCTACAGCTTCAGCTCAAACACAGTCATCAGAGGGGGAAATGCATCTCCCCGTCTGTCCACGCCACTATTTTAGGTACACTTGGTGTTTCACGGTCATTCAGAAGGCTGATGGACCTGTGCAGCAGTAAAACCTGAGGCGCTCCAACACGTGATTAACACCGCCTCCTCTTCCTCCTGCTCCAAACACCAGTTAGATGTACTCTTCTTTCTTTGTTTCACTGTAATTAGGTCAGCGGCTGATTCCTCGCAGTGACTGTGGATTAAAGCAGATCTGATTCATCACAGCGCGTTTCTGCAGAGGTTCAGTGAACACACGAGCAGAATGTTGAACAGTATCCAATCAGCAATCAGAGAACATCAGCCATGTGGTCTAAAGCTCTGTGAGAGCCTCATTCAGGGCTTCCATGAACAATGATGGGAGACTTCAGTCAGTCCGGGGTCCTCAGAGGAAGCTTCAGCCTACAGAGGCACACGAGTGCTTATTGACCACAGGAACTGCAGTTCCTCTTATGTCCACTGGAGGCAGTTTAGACAAATGTTTAATTCATCGTCTGGGTGAAAATGTTAGAGTTTGTTTTCATCAGACTACAGCAGCACCACCGCTAAAAACTGCAGCTTGTTTTAAGAAGCTTCGAGTCGCCTCACATTTCTGTTTGCATCTTCTGCTGCTCGTCTACAACACCGACCCAAATCTGGCTCCTCAGGGAGCGCTCAGAGCGACCAGGAAGGAAAACAAAGGTCAACGAGAACCGAGAACATGAAGCCTGCAGAGAGAGAAAAGGTCAGAGAAGGTGTGTGAGGTACACGACGTCCACAGCGCTGCAGCGAGACGGCACGAGAGTGTGCGTGTGTTAAAGACCCCCGAGCTTCACTTTTAAAATAAAACCAGTTTAACTCGACTCTCAGCTGGCTCGTTATCTGCGCTGATGACTGAACGTCACAGCCAATAACATCACCTTCATCCAACACACACACACTGATGTCAACACGTCCCTCTGAGCCATTCCCACAATGCACCAGGCCCCCAGACTCAAACAGCAGGCTCCTGACACTCTGACGCCTGCGGCACGTTTTCTGGAGGAGCGCAGGCCGAGTCCGGCATTAAAACAGTTCCCCTCGAAGGCTCGGCTCTTTAAATGTTCAATGGTTCCAGTGTTGAGTTTTCTGTCAGTCAAAGATGGCCGCCACAGGCCCCTCACTCTGGGCGCGTGGGTTTATTCAAATGCTGGAAACTTTTTACTCAAGAACTCCAACTGTGGGATTTCCTGTTCCACTGAGGGCGCTATCGAGCCCGCCCAGAATAAAGGGGGCTCTATTTTTGGCTAAATGTTTTTCTTCTGTTTATCCTCGAGACAGTAGGGTGTCCAAATTCCTGAGGACCCGGCCCACGTAGACCGCGAAGGCGGTTTATCTAATCTAATAACTTTAATCTCAGCCAAACCGATTTACTCACGAACAAATAAAACACTGAAAAAAGCCCAACAATAACATTTTTAGGTTGTCTAAGTGACTTA
>NW_024582866.1:137401-139300 GCF_018398535.1 Haplochromis burtoni | reverse complement strand
TTTGGCTGGGCCGCGCTATGAATTCTGGGATATGGTGGGCCACGAAGGACACACCCGACCCATCCTTCAAATTCGGGGAAAAGGAGGACGCATTTGTCGGCTGCATTCGGAGGAGTCTACGAAGTTGGAGAGGCTGAAGGACAGAAGAGTTGATCCATGTCAGCATGCTGCCCATTCAGGACTCCTTGAGAGCGCCCCCTGGGGGAACTGCAGCCAACAGGACCAGCTGTGAACACAGTGCACGTGTTAAATGTGACATCAGGGTCTGCATGTGAACAGAGCTCGTCCTCACGGCCGCGTCACGGCGAGCTGCGCAGCAGTTACTGCTCATAAACCGGGGGCATAGTGTGACACATCCACCTGTACAGGTGATTCTCTGCAGTCATGGAAAATGGATTTTGTCACGTTTCCCACAGCCAGGAGGCTCGCTGGGTTTCAGACGAACATCAAAGCTCTTCATTAAAATTTAAATTCAACCCTCGAGTTTCTCCGACAGGAGGCCCCATCCCAGTTTGAACCTTTAAAATGAAACGAAGTGAAACATTCCAGCTTCATTAAAAATAAAACAGTGAGGATGGCGGCGGCGGCTTTGTGGTCATGACTGTGTGAATATCCACGCTTTCACTCCTGTTTCTTTGTGTTAGAACAGCAGCTTCAGCTCGGATCACACCTTTCATGTCCTTGTGATCATTACAACCAGTTTGGTCTCCGAGGCCTTTGATTGGTCCACACCCACTGATCCCCTTCGTGTCCTGCTTCCCACCCAGGATCAGTTCCACTTTGGAGAACCTGCCAGGAGCAGCACAAACGTCTGCTCTGACCCAGAGACTCGGTCGACGTGTGGCTCGCTGACAGCTGAAGAACCACAGATCTGCCGCGTATGACACCAAAACGCTTAAATGTGTCCGAGCAGCTTTCGGGAATGAGACTCGACTGATCAGTCAGAAACGCAGGAGCGTGCGAGAAACGGGGTTTCCCGCAAAACACAGCAGGGGTGCTGACTGTGTTATTTGAAATAAATGTTTTTTATCTGCTTCTTTGTGTAAGCTCAGTTGGAAGCACCTCGCCGTGGGCTTTAGCGTTTATGGAGAAACTTTGTCCCAAAATGGCACATTTTCTGTGGGTGTGAGGATGGAGTGATCAAGAGACACAGGTGGGAGTGGAGCACAGGTGGAAACGATAAAGGTGGAGCTGAAAATCCAAAAAAGGAAAGACAGCAACAGGAAGAGCAATTCCCAAAATAAAACAGGAAGCAGAACAAACACAAACAGAGGGCTAAGCTAAAAAAATGCTGCGGCACTTTGCTAGTTTACTCAAACAGGGCTAGTTGCTCAAAGCACATGACAGCGTACGCTCACAGCAGCTGTGGTGTAGATGGGCGACCCTGAGGCAGCCTCTGTTAGTTTTTGTGAGTCATACGACCCATCAGGGAGCGAATACGCCCTCACCAGGCTGAAACAGAGTCAGCAGCTCGCATCAACTTCCTGTTCCAGACGACATAATATACCGTCGCTGTCAGCACGAGATATGAACGTATTAAACGTCATGCACTTTGAAACGATGGCTCCTCCCTTTGTGTCTGCAGTGAACACTACTGCATGCAGGGGGCGCCGATGAGGCCGTACTCTGCCGCTGTGTAACTCGCCACGCTTCGCTCAGAGCTGCAGGCAATTCACGAAACAATAAGACTGACTTTTTAGAAACGTGCGCTCTCCTCCCCTGCAGCCACGGCGCTCTGCGCCTTTGTCTTTCACACGGATGGAACTGAGTCGCCACGGAGACGGCACAGAGACAAACAACAACAACAGCATCACAAACAGAAACGACAGTAGGACACGAGCAGCACTGCTGGCTCCTGTTTGTAGACAGACGGTCTGGTGTGTAACACACACACACACA
>NW_024582866.1:131177-137381 GCF_018398535.1 Haplochromis burtoni | reverse complement strand
GAAGCTTTGAACAACATGAAACCCTGGACAGCCCTGCAGACTCGGCATCTGTAATGTATGCAGCGTGTGTGTATGTGTGTCTGTGCGTGATTGTGCGTGTGTGGGTGTGTACGTGCATGTGTGTATATATGTGTGCGTGCAAGTTTGTATATGTACATTTGTATATGTGTGTGTGTGTGTGTGTGTGTGAGGTATAATTGGTGCTGAGTGAGTATGAGGAGGTTTTCTTCACTAAGTCGAGACTTGAGAAAATCTTCCTCGTTGTTGTTTGTCTTGCAGCTGTCAGCGTGCAGCTGCACAGATGTTCAGTTTCCTGGCTGAAAGCGTCCAATCGGCGCCGCCGTTCTTTGCGTTTCTGCAAACCGTCCTCACAGAAAACTCCAGAGTTTGATCGTTGAGCGAGGAGTGTCTGTCATCAGTAATTTACACATGTAAACGTAAACTGGACCAACACTTCAGTGAACACCTGAACACCTCAGAGCTGAGACTACGGAGTCACATGACCGCATTGTAAATGAAAACAGCAAAAACAAGGCAACACACACACACACACACACACACACATGCAGATGGAGGGACTGCCAGACTCACCAGTGGTCGTGTGGCATTGTTGCGTTGCCGACGGTTACTGAGCATCTCACTCAGCTCTCACACACCAGCAGCCCTCCCCTCTCTCTCTCCTGTAACGTCAGGGTCCATTAAGCTTATTGCGCCTTAATCTTTCAGAGAGAGCGAGCGAGAGAGCCAGTAGCAGATGGAGGATGGCGGGGAGGGGAGGGGGGAGGGGCGGAGGGGAGGATGCTCTAACTGGATGTGGTGGAGTTTGAGTCCGGACCGTGAATGTTTGCACATCTCTCCCCCTCATCAGGCTCTGAGCTTCAGCACGTTCAGCCTGAAGTGAAATCCCGATGACCTTAAAGCGTCTCTGTGCAGGTGAGCGTTACAAACACTCGCCATCACTACCGTCAGCTTCCTGTCACACTCACTTCATCCTAGAGTAGTTTACCCTCAAGTTACATCGCAGATTACCTGCACTCAGTAAAGGCACAGCCACATGCTGCAGTTCCTCTGGCGTCCAGCAGAGGCTCCAGCGGAAATAACATGTTGACAGCTTAGAGATAATTTCACACTACGCAACTTTTTAATGACATCATGTGACAAATAACATGGCTTCTGTGAGGTTACTGTACTAACAGGCCAAGAATGAGGCGGAGGTGATGAAGCAGCTCACACACAGACACCGCGCCTCTGCAGGAAGACCATCCACACCACCCAACCAACCAATGAGCTTCTTGGGGTGACGAGCAGCACGTGTGGACGTTGAAGTGCGAACCTGCTGGAGGGAAAACAGCTGTCGGACACGCGGTCACCTTCCCCACAGACGCACAGCGGGCCACATGTGGGCAGACACACGGGAGGAAGACCTCTGACGAAGGACTTACAGGCAGTGCGTGTTATTGGATTATTAAAGACGTGCGTTACGAGAGCTGTCCGCACATTTCTGGCGTTTAAGCTATGTGCTCGTTCTTCAGGTGTACGATGTGCAAAGTGAAGCAGCCAAAACGAGGCGTGCACGTGAAGTGAGCGTGCAGACTTGGTGTGACTGCTCATGCATGAGTCACGCACACACCG
The DNA here is from genome assembly GCF_018398535.1 of Haplochromis burtoni. Taxonomy (NCBI): domain Eukaryota; kingdom Metazoa; phylum Chordata; class Actinopteri; order Cichliformes; family Cichlidae; genus Haplochromis; species Haplochromis burtoni. Next base: position 135,749 of record NW_024582866.1, on the reverse strand, counting down.
CCCGATGGTAACGATCCCGTTTACGGAGGCCTGATTGCACCATGTGCTTTTATGGCTGCTCTGTAATATCACTCACTTGTCGGTTGTAACGGCGAGCGTCACCTGTGGAACATGTCCCATGATCCTCTCCAACTCGCTGTGTGGCCGCGCTGCAGACTGACACCTGGGATCAAACCTGTGACCTGCCCTCTCTCTCAGGTTTCGGGCTCAGTCGGGAGCAGCGAGCGACTGCAGCTCCCAGCACTCATCCTTCCGCTCCACCGCAGAGAGCATCTTCATCTTCCAGCTGAAATCAGATCAGTCTTTAGGCTCACAGGAAGACAAAGAGCTTCCAACGTGCTCCGTGTTTTTCTCCTGATGTGAACGTCGGGAGCTAAACCAGCGGACGTCCCAGAGACTAAAGGTTAAAGGTCATCATGACCTTACTGAGCAGGTTTTTGGCATGTCAAACATTAGTCATGACAAAACGTCACAGACAGGTCTCACAGGAAGCAATGACATCATGATGACATTTAAGGTCAGCTTCACCGTGACATCGTGACGTTCTGCAGTAACTCTCCTCGTGGCCGTTCTGTGACCGTATGGCAGTAACTCCTGTTCCGGACTCTGCGGTGTGACGTGTGAACGCACCCAAACAAACGTCTCTTTAAAGCTTCCAGGTCAAAGTTTTGTTCGACAAGCTTTGGAGTAAAGCAGGAGTCAGCCTGACTTTAGTCTTCAAACTTCTAGTTGACGGATGTCACAGGTTTTTAAAAAAGCAAGTTTAAGTGGACATGCAGGCTACACAGATGTGGAGGCTCCAGCACGTCAGCACAAGGATTTCACTTTTTCATCCTTGTTCCTGCTAAATGTTCAAAAACAGATCAAACTGATGAAAGAAATAAGCAGAGGAGCATAAACGCAGCGTCCTTATCAGCATTTCCACAGTTCTCAATATTTGGCTCATTAATAACAGTATAATTGCTTCTTTTGTTCACAGTAATCTGTTTCACCTTTGAAACCAGCTCATATCGATTTCCTCCTGTAAATCCTGCATGAGCTGAGCGGCGCTTCCTTTTCATACTGGAAATATTTGTCTGCATACAAACAGCAGTTAGAAATGTTTTGAGCTCATTAAATCCATAATCAGCATCTGTTAGCGTCTCGCTCGCCTCCAGGTTGTGTGCTCGATCCTCTCTGTGGGCAACAGCAGTCGCCTGAATCTCACCTGGAGTCTTCTCGTGTCTGTAACAACAGCTCGTGTGGATCTGCGTCAAACGCCGCAGATCTGTGCGCCGCAGTTTGTCAGTCTAATTTAACCATCAGGATCATCAGGACCATCAGAACCATCAGGACCATCAGAACCATCAGAACTATGAGGACCATCAGAACCATCAGGACCATCAGAACAATCAGAACCATCAGGATCATCAGAACCATCAGAACCATCAAAACCATCAGGATCATCAGAATCATCAAAACCATCAGGATCATCAGAACCACCAGGACCATCAGGACGATCAGAACCATCAGGATCATCAGAACCACCAGGACCATCAGGACTATCAGAACAATCAGAACCATCAGAACCATCAGAATCATCAAAACCATCAGGATCATCAGAACCATCAGGACCATCAGGACGATCAGAACCATCAGGATCATCAGAACCATCAGGACCATCAGGATCATCAGAACCATCAGAACCATCAGAATCATCAAAACCATCAGGATCATCAGAACCATCAGGACCATCAGGACCATCAGAACCATCAGAACCATCAGGATCATCAGAACCATCAAAACTATCAGGACCATCAGGACCATCAGGACCATCAGGACCATCAGAACAATCAGAACCATCAGAACCATCAAAACCATCAGGATCATCAGGACCATCAGAACCATCAGGATCATCAGAACCATCAGAACCATCAGGATCATCAGAACCATCAGAACCATCAGGACCATCAGGACCATCAGAACCATCAGGACCATCAGAACAATCAGAACCATCAGGACCATCAGAACCATCAGAATCATCAAAACCATCAGGATCATCAGAACCATCAGGACCATCAGGATCATCAGAAAAATCGGGATCATCAGGACGATCAGAACCATCAGGATCATCAGAACCATCAGGACCATCAGGACGATCAGAACCATCAGGACGATCAGAACCATCAGGACCATCAGGATCATCAGAACCATCAGGATCATCAGAACCATCAGGACCATCAGGACGATCAGAACCATCAGTACCATCAGAACCATCAGGACCATCAGAACCATCAGGATCATCGGGATCATCAGAACCATCAGGATCATCAGAACCATCAGGACCATCAGAACCATCAGGATCATCGGGATCATCAGAACCATCAGGATCATCAGAACCATCAGGACCATCAGAACCATGAGGATCATCAGAAGCTTCAACAAAGTCACCAGATCCTTTAAACCATAATCCATCCATCCATGGATCCTGACCTGCACCCACCATCCTTCCTGGGCCTACAGGTGCAGGTCTGGATCCATGGATGGAGGAAGCAGGAAGCAGGGCTTCATTTGGACGGGGTGGACGAGCAAACACAATGGACTAAATATAAAGGAGCACATCTGGCTGAAGTGAGCACAACTGTATTCATTGACAGCTTCGGTTTATGGCCTGACGCTGACTCTGGGCACCACCGAGGGGTTTCACTGCTTTTTGCTGAGCAGCTGTGTAAAGTGACCGGACCAGAGCCGGTGCCAGAGCTTGGTTTAATGGACCGGCACAATAAGGAACCATCCTCTACGAGCAGATTGGCCCTTTAAAAGGAAGAAGCTGCAGATAACAAGCTGTTCTCCAGAGCCTGAAACACAACATGCTAAATCAAGCACATCAGAACGATGTTTGGTAGAGTGAAGCTCAGGCTGAGGGAGGTGAAGCTGCTGCTGCTCTTATTTTATTTCTGGCAGTGAAACAACTTGAGTGCGGTCTTCGTGTGATTCAGGGTTGTTACTCACCGAGCTCTCAGAGTGCTGACTGTAGACTTATCAATCCTACAGAGAGAGAGAGAGAGAGACACCGTCAACATGTGGTGCACTGAGCGCGCTCTGATAACAGCAGGAACGTTAGGACGTTGCCGAGGTGGAGGACGAGATTTCTATCTGCATTCTCTATTAACCTCAGTAACCTGAGTGAGGTGTGAGGTTCACAGCAATAAAACCTGTTTATTAAAGTGCTGCAGCGCCACCGAATCAGGCGTGTTTCTGTAATGACGGCTGAAGCGCAATAAAACAGCACAAACCAGCAGACGCATGAACCACTGGATGACTTCACAGAAAGTCATCCAGTGGTAGAAAGTGGGTTCCTGAGGCTACGTCCACACTAAGCCGTTTTTGTTTAAAAACACCGTTTTGGCCTCCCGTCCACACTGAGGCGGCGTTTTCCTCAAGGAAAAACGCAGCGTTTTGGAAACGCTCTCGAAAAACAAATACATTTCAAAACGGAGCTGTGCCGTCGCAGTGTGGACACTCGAACACGCAGACTTTCTAAAACGATGATGCATTTTAGTCGTGTGAGGCAGTCATGTGACCAATTAAACTAAGACAGCGGAGGGCGTTACACAGCAGTGGTTTTGATTGGTCTCAGCTTTGACAGCCCTGTTACAGATTAATATCAGTCTGTACGTGCTGCAGATTGCTTTCCTTCTAATTCTTTAATCCTCACTGGCTTTTGCGCATGTGCAGGACTGCAATGTAAGTGTTTTGGACCGTTTCAATGTGGACGCACAACTCTTTGAAAACGCTACTGTGGACGTTTTCAGATGAAAACAGCGTTTTCAAATCTATTTGGGCTGGTGTGGACGTAGCCTGAGGCACAGAGGTTTTGACGTGATGTATAGGGACAGAACGGGACGTTTGTCTCTCTGTCACCGACTGCGTTTCCATAAGTTCGACCTGAATGGCTGAGCTCCTCAGCCTCTCTCTTTGCCCCACTGCGGGGTGACCCAGGGACTTGTTTGGGCTGAGCACGCCCCCTTTCACCGGGCTCGGTCTCCTGAGCACCACACACAGGTCTGACTGGAGGGTGGAGTTCAAACCACCCAGGGTGTGAGATAACCGCTGTTCATCAGTACCTGCATCACACCTCACTCACACGGTGTCCTTGGAAGTGCTGATGATAAAGCATCCAGACGCTGCAGAGACATGACTCATGTCTCATGCATGCTGTAACGCAGGTCTATCTGTCATACACACCACAGCGCTCGTCACTGATAGACTCTGACACTAGAGCAGGCGACATGACCAAAAATATTTATCACGATATACGTTTGAAAATTTGCGATAACGATATAACTGATGATATAATTGACACGAGACAAAACACAACTCCACAACTTTATTAGTGCAAAAACCCATCAATGTATTTTCACTTAACCCTCCTGTTATGTTGGCTTGAAGGAGCACTGATTACGTTCCTGGTCAATTTAGATTTTTTTCGCTTTCTGTAGTGATGCAGATGACATGTGACATCTCTTCTGTTCTGGGTCAATCTGACCCGCAACATAACAGGAGGGTTAAACAAGCAGCTGTTTTTTTTAT